>NC_057796.1:431568826-431713453 GCF_018294505.1 Triticum aestivum | reverse complement strand
TACATTTTGTTAAGAGTAAATATAGATGTGATAATATACGAAAAAATGGAGAATATTTAAGATAAGATGAAGAGTGATGCTACATAACCAAGTAGCTATAAATGTAAGTGCAGCGATACAGGCAAAAGGTACATCCAAGAGCAATGCACAGCTAAACTTCTTCAGTACCAACCTTACGGTAAGAGTAAATATAGATCTGATGTGTAGAAAATGGAGGGCAAAGGAAAATAAGCTGTAGAGTGATGGTACATTAACAACTACCTGTCATTATAAGTACACTGATAAAGGACAGCATGTACTTAGAAGAACAATGCAGAGCTAAAAAACATTGGCATTGGATATATTCTACACTAATGTTACCATTCATACAGATCAGATAATTTGGAGCGAACAATTGATAAGCAAGCTATCATGCATACTGCTGTCACATAATGAACCAGGTATGTATGCAAGTACAGTGATACAGGACAACAGGTACTAACAAGAGCAAAGCAGCGGGCAGCATATTTGCGATATCCTGTCGTTCTTGTCAAACCGGAATTCTTCTTCGAGCAGATTTCCTGCAAAAAAGATCCATAAGGCACATGCGGAAAAGTAGAAGTTCAAATTGTCATGTGATTTCATAGACAGTACCTCATCCTGGGAACGAGACCAGTGCATAACAAGGTTTTTCCATTCATTGTCTTCTAAATTTAGCACAGGAGACTTCACCGGAAATTCGTTTATAGACTTGCCATCAAAGTGTGATTTCCTCAGGTAACACCGATACTGCTGCAATGCTTCCTTGAAAAGCACAAGCAAGCTTTGCTCGTCATGACTATCCAGATTGACCCTCGCCTAGTTACAACAATGTAATGTAAATCATTGATGTGTTCAATCGGCAGAAAACAGGAAAATAATAACCATGAATAATAGCACTTACACGTAAGTTGGACAGGAAGATGTGAAAATGGTGTTTGTCTTCACAATAATCTTCCCATGATGGGAATATATGCACGTAGTCCCTAACAACATTGAAAGCATTGTCTTTTAAACTGGGAATAAATGGAATGGGGTTCCAATCTGCAGGAATTGGCCGTCTCTGCAGTTGGGATAGGTCTTCGGCCGGTGGACTTGCTGTACTTTTTGCTGGAGTGGGATTTTTCTGTGGTACAGTTGGTGCTATGGCAAATGAAATCGGTATACCTTTTGCTGGAGTGCAGGTCCTGTGTGGTGGGGCTAGTGGTGTGGCCAGTGAAGTATGGGTACAGTCTGCTGGAGTCGGTGCTACGTTTTGTGTCACTGGTTGTACAGCCAATATAAGTGGGGTGCTGTCTGATTTCTCCGGCACCACCATGTTTTTGAAGGACTTTGCTGGTGCTCCTTCAGGTTCAGCAATCACCCTCTTCCTTTTTGATGTCTGATGCACAAGAACAGCATTTGAGTGGAAAAACATGGTATGATGACAGATGGAATATTTATTGATAATGGATGGGCATGGCATCTCGACTTATATGATGAGTAAACTAAGCAGATGGCGGTGCAACAAAGTAGAAGAAATGCAAGACAACATATGCAAGATACCCGCAATCAATAAAACATTGCCAAATTAGAACAGGCACCTTGATGGGTGAACAGGATAGGCCATCTGCCTTTGACTCCTCGAGGTTAGAATAGTCATTAGGATCATATTCTGAATAAGAATCAACAGGTGGGGAGCGTATGAGTTTCATTGCATCCAGAATGGCACTCAATGCCTTGGTGCCAATTTTGTAAGTCATTGCAGTGTTTAGTTTCCAGAGTGGACTGCTGCTAGTGCGACACAAAGCAGCTACACAGATCATAGTGTAGATATAACGGGAAAACCTTAAGCATCAGAGTAAAATCAGCAAAGTGGAACTTGCTGGAATATATGTGCTAGTATTGCCGGTACGGCTAGAAAGGCTTCGGATACCAACTCTCTTCAAGTGAAGGTGCGGTACCGTTAATATCAGTGTAACTCTCAAAGGCGACACAGCTCCCCGCATTTCCTTGCTATTCTTATAGGATTCAAGTGGGCAGACCACTACAAATCCTATTCCTATGTTTACAAGATCCTACGAATCAAAGAGGCTCAAAGTTACCATCACAACCGACCGTATAGACCTCTACACTACAAATGTCCCTGCTCATTTTCAGTACAAGGAACATACTGTACTACTATCATACTCCCTCCATTCCAAAATATAAGTCTTGGTAGAGATTTCAACTATGGATCACATACAGATGTATCCAGATACATTTTAGAGTGTAGATTCACTCATTTTGCTCCATATGTAGTCCATGGTGGAATCTATACAAAGATTTGTATTTAGGAACGGAGAGAGTACATATTAAAGAAGAACGGAAGAGGAACATGGTAAAGAAGAGCAAGCAGATTTTGGATAATAAAATGTTGGTTGCGCAGTGCCCACACATGATGAACCAGAGCACATTAAGAATGCAACTCCCAGCTGTCTCTCGACCATTTCAGGCGGTTGGATGAAGATCCTACGTCTCCTAACCCTTCTTCTTCCTCGTCTCTGATTCTTCCCATACAGAACACCGCACCAGCCGCCGGCCGGACCACCAGCCCCCACCACCTGTGTTCCTCCACCACCCCCACCCCCACCCACGCCCCAACCCCCACCCGCGTCGAGTTTTCTTCGTTCGGCAAGGCCCCACAACCACCCGAGCCCCTTCGATTGCACCGGCGAACTCCGGCGAGCTCTGAAAAATCGACTGACCCAATTTTGAAATTTAGTCTACTGTGATTTAACTAGTGTGGAATATAAAAGGGGAAAACCATAAGCATTGGGAGTGTGTTGAGCGTGCCATGGCGGATCTGAAGGTGCAAACCGGACAAAGGCAACTTCAAAACCAAGACAAGAAATCAGAGTAAAGCAGTGACGATCTATTTTCTTACTGCGATAAATAAGTTGAGCAGATACGAAAGAGTACCGCCTCTGGTGCGGCGCCGTGTACGCATCTGCGGAGAATTTGACGGTGTTGCGGTAGCGATGGCTGTCGGCGGCATGGAAGCAGATCTAGGAGGGTAGACGGTGGCGGCGGGGCGCGGTGGACGAGACGGTCGTAGGAGCGGCGCCGGCAAGGTGGACGACGGCGGGGATGAAGCGAGAGGACGGGATGCAAGGATCCCAGTCCGAAGCCGTGGATGAGAGAGGTCGATCTCTTGTAATGGACGGCGGCGTCGGGGTATCAGCTCCGGCATGGTGGAGGAGGACGGCGGTGGATGGGGTGGCGGATGGCGGCGGACGGAGGAGGGTGGGGTGGAGAGGGTGTTTTGGCGCCCACGGAGTACGAATGGGGAAAAGGGAGGTAGAGAGGAAGGGGGAACCATGTATTCAGAGCTCGCTTGTCTCAAATGCGAGGAAATTTACAAACTTAGCCCCCGTTTCAAATTTCTACTACATCACAACAACATTAGTCGGTTGGGGATAGGACGGTAATCTCGCATACACCGAATATTTGCCGACGTGAGTTTGTTTTTGGCGCCCACCGTGTATGAATATGAATCGGGGTGGGAGTCGATTTTGGCCGAGGACACAGTGTGTTTTGGCGCCCACCGTGTATGAATCTGGGTGAGAGGCGGTTACGTCACGTTTGGGTGAAATTACAAACCTACCCATATCGAAACCTATAGAAATGTAGCAGATAGGATTTGCGTGGCAGGGATAGGCAGTAGGGATTTCCATCTCGCAGATTTTGGTTTCGGGCGGTTACTGCGACTTTCCCCTCTTCGTTCAAATTTTGCAGAGTGCACGTTTACCGTGCCAACTCAATTCGAATCCCGTTTGTATTCTATTTTTTTCTGGGCAGGATCCATTTTCAATTGGAATTACATTCTATATACATCATTTTTATATATACTTTCAAAAGCACAACAAAGAATTCTGCTCCTTTATATGTATAATATGATTTACAAATACAACGATCTCGAAATCTTAAGGTTGAATTCGAAAAAATTTAACCAAATTATGTTCTACTAAAATGTATGGATCAGTAATATCTACATATTAAATAACATAGATGTGCGTGAATTCATATGAGTATGCATGTTTGATAGATCAATTTTGGTTCGAGTATGGATTACATGTATCATCATGTCGAATTCAAATATTTGAATCCCTTTTTTGTTCACTCCTTTCACGCCCATCTCTCTCGCATGCATGCTCCTTCAGGTAGCTATCACTCTCTTTTCTCCAGCTCACCCGCACGCTCACTTCATGTTTCTCCTATCCTCACAAACATGGTCTCTCGATGTCTCCCTAGAGAAGTGTCACACTCTCCCTATCATTATACATTACACGGTTTTCATTATCTCTCACGTCTCTACTGTTCTGTGGTATCACTCGGTACCTAAGCTTTCTTTTTCACCGCCACACACATAGTCTCCACTCGTCTTTCACTTTGTCTTTCTCTCTATGGGATTCTCTCACACACCCTATATGTCTCTACATATGAATCATACCAGTAAAATTACTCTCTCTCTCTCTCTCTCTCTCTCCTGTAGACACAACATTTGTTGCGGTCTCCTTTTCGTCTCCATCCCAGACTGACATTATTCATTTGCTTACCGATCAGACACCCCCGACTACCGTCTCCTCTCTCTCTCCCACAAACACACACACACAACTCCTGCTTCGACTCCCCTTCCCAACTACCGTCTCTCTCTCACACACACAAAACTCTCGCTTTCGCACCCCGACTCGTATTTCTCTCACAAACATTTATCGACTAGCTAGCCTCTAGATAGGTTTATACACCCGCACACTCGTGCTTCCACCATCGCATACATGTCTCTCTCCCGCTCCTTGTATCTATGTAGATTTTTCTTCCCTTCTTGAGACACGCCCTCTCGATCGTGCACACACACACTATCGCCTCATTTTAAGCTGATACCTATCGCACACACACTCCTTGTGTCTTTGTCACACATGCACCCCGTCCTCCTCCACTCTCCCTCTGTCTCACACACACATGGGCTTTTTGCAACAACTAGCAAGATGCCCATGCGTTGCACGGAACATCAAGATGCATGGTGGCGCGGCGGCGGCGAGGCGAAAAAGAGCGGGGAGAGAGTGGTGGCGAGGCACAAAGCGGGGAGAGAGCGGTGGCAAGGCACAGAGCGGTGGGAGGGCGTTGGATTTTATAAAGCGCGTCGGACGCCGTGCGCCAAAACTAGCGCACGCCTGGCCGCTTTTTCCCCCGCGCGCGCGATCCTTTCCCGACGTCTCTGCTATCTCTACTCTCTTCTCTACTGTTATATTTATTTTATATTTAATATTTAATATATATCTCTACTTCCTTTACTGTCTACTTTTTTTTCTCTATACTTTTTTCTTGCAATATAGGTCGTCCGATTTATATCTGACAGATAGGAAGGAAACAAATGGGAATTTTGCAAAAAGATATCCATACCGCTCTCCAGATTTGCAAATAAGGCCTTCCTTCGTTCATCCTTTTCTCCCACAAGATAAACTACTCATACAAATGCATCTTGATGCGTGCAACGCATGGGCATCTTGCTAGTTCTAAAAACCTTTCCATCATTTGCCACACTACTGGTTGCAGATGAAAAACCTACCCAAGCACAGCGCGATACAGGAGCGACGCACAATTACAAGCAGATATTCTGTTGGACAATGGAGGCGATAACCAATTACTTCTATGGGAACAATAGCACCCATGAAATTTGAAGGGTAGGTATGAACAAAATTGGAACTGCACATGTACTGCTAAGTGATTCAATACACACATTACCAATCCAGGAGGAGAACGATGGTCGCGGCGGCCTCTGTGAGTCATGGTCGGGAACGAGAGTCAGTTCATTGTTCACGATGGTGGTACTTCTGCGCTTGGCGTCGGCTTCCGGGAAGCAGATCCGAGACCGTGGAAGACGATGCTGGGGAAGAGGCTCCGTGTACTACGACGACGGTGGACTGGCTCCAGTGCGGCGTACGAGGTCGTCGATGAGGCAGATGCGCTGCGGTGGACGAGTGCACCGACGTAAAGGGGAGGAACACGAAGGCTGTGGTGCCGTGGAGAAGTCTATTTTGCGGTGGGGATAGAAAATGGGGAGTATTGAGGTGTACTACTCTGGGTGCCGGGGTGGGGTTGGCTGGGTAGGGTGAACCTGAAGTTACGAAAACAGCCCCCTACCAAGCGTCATCCGTAGGCCTGTTCCGAACGCTATGATGGCAACTTCCCACTGCTCGAATCAGGGTCGCAGGAGATTTTCCCGCCGACCTCAAAATTTTGTGACACTGGACTCCCCGTGTGGCGTGTTGAGTGATTCGGCTAAGCAACTAGCGGGTAGTAGTAGTAAACTCTGCATATTAGATTTGACCGAAGTCAAACTTCCTAAAGTTTGATCAAGTTTATAGAAAAATATAAACATTTACCATAACAAATATGTATGATGTGAAAGTACATTCAATAATGAATCTAATGTTATTTATTTGTTATTGTATATGTTAATATTTTTTGTTATAAGCTTTCTGAGAGTTTACAAAACTTGACTTTGACCAATGCTAATACACGGGCTTAAATAAAAATGGAGGGAGTACACATTTGTTTTCTTAGTTTGTAGTGAACTAATCATTTGTTGAAATTGTGAAATAAATATATTAGGCTATTGACTTCGAATGTAATGGTCTATACAATTCAATAGTTACAATCATTGTCGAATCCCAAGATGTATACAAGGTCTATAGTACTTCACAACATGCTCAAACTCACATAATCCCAGTCAAATGAGAATCTAAATGCATTTCATAGTTATTACTTTGTAGGATGCAACAAAAACAACCATAACTCTACATCAGCCATTATAGAAGCAACATTTTGACATATCCCAATGTGTGAATGAAACGTGCAGAGAGAGCTTTTGAAGATGGAGCAGATAGGGCGGGAAAGATTGTATGTATGTGGACGAGAGAGTAGGAGACAAACCTAACAAGACAGAGAGAGAGTGATAGAGAGAGAAAGAGAGAGGAAGAAGTTAGGTCTGTGAGAAAGATGGATACATGTAATATACTTGAGATGCGTGTGCATCTGGATTCTGTATACGTGGAAGGAGAAGAGACAACATGTTTGATGAGAGAGCTTGAAAAACATGGATGGGAGGGGAAGGATCTCGTGGGTTGAGGGATTGACAATTTTGTGCGGGGGAGAAAGGGATTGGTAATTTTGTGCAAGAGAGAGAGAGAGAGAGGGTGGGGGGAGGAGTCAGTCAGCCGTTGTCACATCACCCTGCTTCCAAATGACCCCGCATTCTCTAGCGCGGTGTGGTCGCCGTCTTCGATCTGCTCGATGCCCTCTTTGAAGATTGAGGTGTTGTGCATGTTGGGATGCAAAGAAGCACAAGCGAGAGTGGTCGCCGTATAACCTTGGATGGGGATGAATTGTGTGCTCGGGGGAGTGTGTGTGTGTGTGTGTGTTGTGCTGCGTGTGTCTATGTGTGTGTTTGTGTGTGTGTGTCGGATATTGAGAGAAAACAAACCTAAGGAGAGAAATGGGTATTCACGAAGAGATTGTGCGGGCCTTGAGGTGGGCAGGGGTCGGGTGAGGGTGTCAAAATGTGCGCGTTGATGCATGTGTTGCATGCGACCGTGCGAGGGACGGACGAATCGAGAGAGATGGTTGTTGTGTTACGAATGCTCCTCTCTCTCTCTCTCTCTCCCCCTCTCTCTCTCTCTCTCTCACACACACACACACACAAGTAAACTAGAAGACCGTTCTCTCATGTATACACAACGTATCGGTATCTGTCTATGTCTCACTCATGCATGATCATTTGCACATTCACACCTCTCTATGTCTGTATCACACGCACACCGTCTCCACATTGCCCTTCCGCCACAACACACATATGGAGACATACACACGTTCTCTCTCAGTCACACACACAAAATCAGTATTAAAAAAAAACTAGGGCGCGCCTAAAACGTCCAAATCCAAATAAACACAAACTGGAGCTAAATTCAAATATATGGAAATATTGCAGCGTCAAGAACTTTCACAGGAAAAAAAAGTTGAGTAATATTCGAGGATTGTTTTCACACACACAAAAAGGTTCGGTGGATGTCCTTCGAGCGCGACACGGTGACGCACCGTTCGATTGACCGCGCGGCCGCGGTTCACGCGCTTGCACAGGATTCCGTATCGTGGCTGTGGTACTAACTAATAAAAGCACTGCCTAAGTCTAATGTTTACGTGTACTAGTACGGTTTCTTTTAAGTTTGACCAAACTTATATATAAAATTAAAGTAAGCTCCCACACGCGCACTCATCAATATGCCTCCGCGTTGCGCATGCCGGCGCCCGCCTGCTCCGGCCAACAATTTCTGGCCCATCACCGCCGTGTCGCCGCCATCCCTGTGCCATGAAGCCGAAGGCTCGCCCACTCACGTCGTCTGCAGTCCCTCCTCGCGATGCCGCCGCGCTGCCAAGCACACGAGCAGCTGGTGGAGCCGCGTCTATGCACGCAGCGTATGAAGAGGAGGACGAGCGCGTGCTCCAGCACGCCAGCGAGGAGGAACTAGCGTGTCATTGTCGTCTCCGCCCGCGCGGAGGAGGCGCGCATGGTGGCTGTCGCGGTGGAAGCCGGTCGCGCATGCGTCGAGCCCGCAAACCGGCTGCGGACGCGGAATCTACATTTGAGACCTTGAATGCCACGTGGATCCTGCAATCTGAAGGAGCAATTTGGGTCAGTCGATTCATGTGAGCCGTTTGATGCAACATGGATGGCTAGAAGGGATTCTTCCACCTCTTCTGCCGTCTTCTTCCTTCGCTCCGTCGAACATCTTTCACAAATCGACTGACCCAAATTATACTTCTAGTACGAACGTATTAAGTACAGTAGGAACACGAAGATACGAGCAGTAGTACCAACTGCAAGAAGAACAGTAGTAAGACATAGTACTAGTACTACTGTACGTACTAAAGAGTTCAAATAACGAGAAAGAACTTAAACATAGTTCTGCTGGGGCCTCAGCACAACACACCCTTGAAAATAAACTAAGCAACTAGTCCGCTTGACACTGCAGTAGAACCAGCATGAGCGACGGCACTGCCACCTACTCGGAGTCCGAGTCCACGTCCTCGACTTCGTCCTCGTCCCTCTTCCTCTTCCTCTTCGCTGACGCTTCTTTGCTTGAACCGGACACTTGGCTCTGCTTCTTCATCCAACCCTTGTAGATATTTAAACAAAGGTAGGCATCCATTGCTGTGTACAGGATGTGATCTTCATCTAATGTCTTTGACTCCCATGCATGATGAAACTCGTGATGAGGTTTCTTCAGTTTAGCGTACGAAGGATCAATCATGGCTGCTGCCAGGGTCAGCATTGAAGGTTGAGAGGAGGACACCGGGCTTGCCTTCTGGAGATCGAAGGGCTGGCCTAACACGTGACCTATCCGACGCAGGACAACCCTGTCGTTCTTAAAGCCTACAGTAACGAATTTCACTCTTTTGTCCTTGAGGAAGTTCGTAAAATCCTGGCACTCAACGTCGGCATGGCATATGTGGTAGACCAAGCAAACGTTATGTACGCAAACCTGGATCACGGCGGGCTTCTTCCTCTCTTCGTCCTTTAGATCCTTCTCTCGTCCCAGGACTGTGGTGTACTCAACATCTAGCCCAGCGACCCACTCATCCATTGAACTGTTGAACATGCGTAGGAAGCGAGCAAGCCATGCTTTCACCATCTCGGATCCACGTGTGTAGATGACGATGAACTGATCGCCGGTGATGGCTCTAACCTGGTACTCAGCGGTGACCATGGAGATTTGGGAGGCCATGGATTTTGGAGGAGGGTTAGGAGAAGTTGAACTATTGTACTCCGCAAAAAAAACTGGGAGCGAACTAATGTGAAAGGCAGGACGACTTGGAGCGAACTGTTGTAAGGTAGAAGACGGGGACGAGTAGGGCGTGCGAACGGCGTGGGGTTGCTGGCTTGGTCGGTGGATAAACGGCTGCAAGCCCCCAAATAGTTCTCGAGAACTATGCGGGACCCACTAGATGTCATGTCTACTAGACCCATATCGTAGGCCTGACGGTATAGCTTCTGCCTATTCGCACGCCATGCCGGCGCGTGGATGTAACTTCACTTAATTCCGTCAAATGTCGCGCCTCCGACGACCTTCACCTCCCTCGCGTGGTCACGCCCTTTGAGGCTTCGACCGGCTATAAATGAGCAATTTTTTTTGCCTTTTTTTAGACAAGCAAATTTTTTTTGCCTACTCCGCATGCATGATACTCCCTTTGGTCCTTTTTACTCCCATCAACCGTTTGCAAAGTGATTGACCAAATTTATACTTTTTTTGAACACCACCTTATATTAATTAACCAGCCACACCAATACACTCATTTGATACAATATTCACCACACAGGGCGGTACGTTATTTACAAGAATACCATCTAATCTATTGTCAAAGCTATACTTAGCGATTAAGTGTGCCACCTTATTGGCCGAACGGCTAATCTTTGACAATTGAAGATCGTTGATCAACATCGAGATGCTCAACGCTTTCATCTTCAGGTCACGCATAGCAGACCTGTCATAGTCCCCCGATGCAAGAGATGCTACCACAAAAGCGCAATCAGTCTCTAAAATTACAGGATTATGAAGAGAAATACCTATGTAGAGACCGGCAATGGAAGCCCTAAGCTCCGCTTCCTCCACGCTTTGATAGGCATCAATGAAATCCCACAACCAAATTTATACTAAAAATATCAATATCTACAATACTGATTATAATGAGTATAAGAACTACGTTTTATAATGTGTGTAAAAATATTGATTTGACATTGTGAATGTTGACACATTTTTCTATAAGTCTGGTGAAAGTAGAGGTACATTGACTTCAGACAAAACTTAAATGCACAATGCAGACTAGTTCCTCCGTCCAGGTGCGTGCCATGTCCTATCTTGTTATCACAACAAGGTTAGCTATTATGCTGGCCATAGTGGGGGTAACATAAGTAGTATCATGCACTTGGGACTCGCAAACATGCTAATGTGGTAGGCAATTAAAGAAGAGAGAGATGGTTATAGTAACATAGGTAGATACCGTAACATAATACTCCCTCCGTTCCCAAATATATGTCTTTCTAGAGATTTCAACAGGCGACTACATACGGAGCAAAATGAGTGAATCTACACACTAAAATATGTCTACATGCATCCGTATATTGTATTCCATTTGAAATGTCTACAAAGACTTATATTTAGGAACGGAGGGAGTAAATGTGATGCTACTATGTGTCATGCATGGCAATAAATGAGACCACCTATGATACTAATCTATGATACTATGCACTATAGAGGCAGTAACATAGACTAGTAACATATGCATGTTACTAGTCTAAGTTACTCCCCACTATGACCAGCCTTAGAGTACCACTACCTCCCTTCTAGTTTAAAGGGCTCGATTCAAAAATTTCACCTACTCTTAGCAAGATAGTAGAGGCGGTTGAATAGTTTTTGAAGTCTGCAAAAGTACTCAACTAGTGTTGTCGTTCTTCACAAAAAAATGTGTTTACCAATGCATGCATGAACACTAGTTACTCTAACCCCCCTCTGTTCTTTAATTCTTTGCCACATCAGCATGTTTGCTATTCCCGTGTGCATAATACTAGCTAAGATACCACCATTAGGGCCAGCCTTAATAATCGCATGCAATAATTTAGTGCACCTTGAAATATGAACATGTGTGGGGCGTGTATGTTTTTAATGACTTGAGACTATACCTAGCCCGGCATGCAAGATGACTTATTATGCACCGTTCCCCATACCTGCAGGAAGCCCGTTCGTCTCCAAATCTTTTCCTCTCCATGTGTGGAAACAATATGCCTGCCAAACTCTCCTTCTCCCTCCGGTGGTCCCACCACTCCACCCCGTGTGAAAAAATCTGCATGCATGACTCTCCTCCCCCACGCTCGTCCAATCCGTTGTGACCAGCAATATTTCCACCAAATATGCCCACGTAGCTGTTACTTAACTGCAGGTGCATTGGGTCACTAACATATGGGCCCAACAGGGGTCTGGCCCACATGTCAGTGACGCAACTGGACCTGCAGTTAAGTCAGTGCAGCTCAGTCCATATCTTACGTAGGTGTGCCATTGCTCGCTATAAATACTGCGCCTCCCACGACATCGCTATCTCCTCCCCCCTAACGTTCACGTTCATCGCTATATCCTCCCCTCCCACTCACGTCGACCACCATGGCATCGCCCCTCCCAAGCCCTAGGAGCCCCTCGCTGAACCAGCGCGGACGGTCACGCATCGCCGTTCCATTCCTCGCCGCCACTAGTCAAGGAGGACGCGTCGGTGTTCCGCTCCTCTCTGCTACGTGACGCGTCGCCGTTCCTTTCCTCGCCGCCACTAGTTGAGGAGGACGCGTCGGCATTCCGCTCCTCGCCGCGATGCGACGCGTCGCCATTCCGTTCCTCACCGCCACTAGTCGAGGAGGACACGTCGGCGTTCTGCTCCTCGCCGCGACGCGTCGAGGTGGACGCGTCGGCATTCCCAATCTCGCCAGCACGCGCGCCGGAGGACGCGTCCGCTCCCCGCTACGAGGAGAACGCCGCGCTGCCCACCGAGCCCCCCAGCCTTGAGGAGCTTTGGAAAGAAATGGATGTCGCCTTGTGGGAGGCTTTGCCTCCAGCAGAGCGCGCCAAAATAGAGGCGGAGAAGAAGGCCGAGGAAGAGAAGCGCACCGCGGAACAAGCTGCCTGGGAGGCCTATGTCGAGTCCGAGAGAGTCAGGCAATTGGCTCTTTGGCAGAAGGCTCGTGCGAGGGCCGTGAGGGTGGCGGAGGACGTCCGTGCCGACGCCCTGAGTGCAGTCGGGCCCAAGCGCCTCATCTACGCTTAGCGGTACATGGACCGGGTGCACGCTTCCAGCAAGGAGGAGTACCTGTTGGCGCCGGATCACCACACCGGTGAGATCGCGCTCGCCCGCCGGCAAGCCGCCAATCAGCACCTCGCGAGTTGCGAGGCTGAGGAAGAGGCGTTGTGTCGGCGCGCTGGGAAACGGCCGCGCACCAGGGCACTCGTGGCGCGCCGCAAGCGCTCCTGCGAGCGCCGTGGCTTTTAGGAGGAGTATAATTTTTGTTTCATAAGGCGATCTCATTAGTTTTGGGACGCAAATGATAAATCCCGAATGTTCAGGAATTTTTAGCGTCCTTAATTAAGTATGTAAAAGGGAAAGTTTGGAAACCTTGTGTATTCGTACGCATTTTGCAAGTACGTGCATATAGCACAAACTTTACTATATACTATCGCACTACACGTCTCTCTCGATATATGCTTGCAGACTGTGCTACTCCCTCCGTCGAGGTCAATAAGTCATCTTTGGTTGTGCCCCGTGACCAAGAAGGAGGGAAGACTTATAGACGTAGACGGAGGGAGTACTACTATTACTTATGTACGTGCAAATGCACGTTTTAACATTACGATGATGTTTTTGTAAAAGTAGAAAAACAGCACTAGTCAAGCTTGTGAAACGATTCAATGCAAAACAAATGAAAAAATGCTCGTTTGATTGTTTACTTTTAGCTTCCTTCTCTGTGGTTATTTCTCTGTCGTACTTTGTACGGAGTATCTCACTGGTTGGAAAGGCATGCAAATTCCCAAACCGCTTCCAACACCCTGTATCGAATTTTTTGCCTACAAGTTGTGCCGTGCAATTGGAATTCCAACTTGAGTACTACTATTAGTAGGAGTACCAGGGGCTAGTTCTTTTAGGCTTCTAGATTAGTAATCCCATAACTACTACCTCCGTCCTGGTTTATTGGTCCCCATTGTAATCTGTGTCAAATTTTGATCATAAATTTAACTAATGAAATGTTAGTGCATGTCACATGCATTAATATTTTATCAGTTAAATCTTTGGTCAAAATTTAGCACAAATTACAATGGTGAGGAATAAACCAGGACGGAGGTACTACTAGTAGTAGTTTAGAAGCCCAAATAAATGAGTGAGGCGCCTTAATGTTACTCTCCACTGTGGCTAGTCTTATGGGAAAAGCTGGGGAAGCCGCCAAAAGAACTGGCCCTAGGAGTAGTAGCTAGGGATACTAGGAGTAGTAGCTAGGGATCGAGTGTGCGAGATGAACCAGAGAAAGTAAATGCAGAGAGATGAAATGCAAAAAAGACGGTGGGATGTGATGGTTGCTTGTCTGTTTATTTTACCAGGCCACTTATTACTGGGAGTGGTTGGGTTTTGTGATATGACGGCTTTACTGCCGCGCCACGAGCGGGGCGAGACTCCCTTGCAGCGCCGCCCTCTACACTAGTACTACATCGGTCGTGGTTTATCCCCCATTGAATTTGACTGAAGATTTAACTGACAAAATGTTAGTGCATGTCAACAAAAACAATATCGTTGGATTCGTATTTGAACATAGTTTTCAATGATATAATTTGAACATAGTACTATATATAATGTTAGTTCAATTTTTGGTCGTACTAATCTATAGTAAGGTGCCAGTGCGTTGCACGAAAGAGTGAAATGCATTGATCGGGGAGTTGTTTATTTTGACAAAGGATGTGGGGGTCATCTCATGTGTAACGAGTATCGATAGGTTTGTTCGGATATTATTTCATCTCTAGAGCTCACAAACAACCAGGTGAAATAGATAAAAAAAAGTATCTTTTGCAAACAAAAGCGTTCAACTGTTCAACCTGCATCCAAAACTTGTGAAGAAATAACTCTTATTGTGCTTTGCAAGAAATGATCTTCAAGAATTAGTTTTTGAGTATCCATTGTTATACATGTTGGCTACAAATGACATGGCACTTTCTTATAGTCAACAGTTGGCTATACTATTTAAGTATTAACCATGCCCTTATACACCTAGACGGAGGGATTAAATCAGGATGACTTGGAAGGGGGCAGAGGATATGTAAGAAATGGTTCATCATAAGTCTTTCACCAGTACTGTAGTAAAAATTCATACATGGAAGATTCTAGATTAAACCATAAATGGATAAACTTTTATTCATGCGCGATACTCCAATAGAGCAAGATCATGCATGGAAGTCTCCACATACTTAGACAGCGGATTACATTGAGCGAAGACTAATGATCAACATTTAACTTGATAATGCAGATGTCCAGGTGAACCTCCTTGGAGTCCCCGTGCACATTGTTGGGGGTCAAATAATACCGTGCGTCCTCCATGTCAACATCGGCGGGAAGGTCCCAGCTCGGCAGAGTCCAAGTCAGCTTGACGTAGCCAGTGTCGCCGCCCACGTACCTCCGAGGGGTAGTAATAGTGAGCACGCACCCGTACATCGGCCTCGTGTCAGTGTCAGCGTCAGCGCCCCTGACACACACTACAGAGATGGGGCGGCGGCTTGTTGCGGGCCTCGCCGGTGCCCACGATCAAGAGAAAACGCTGCCGTCCTCCTCCGAGACGCGGCGGTGATCCTCCAGCGACTCCGGCATGGTGAACGGGTAGCACGTGTCGTACTTGATGTTCTCCGCCAAGGGCCAGCGGTGACCGCTGCACGCATCCGTGAGGTGATGCACCATGTCCGCCGGCGAGCCACAAAACGGCATCGGGCACTCATAGCAGTGGACGAAGGGCTCCTTGGAGGCATCGACCTGGCCGTCCATGAAACGGGAGTGGCTGTAGGGGACGTTGCGCCAGTTGAATATATGAGCAAGTTACTACGAGATTTAATCCGAATAAGCACAAAATAAATCATGACGGCTATAACAGAGATGAAACTAATCATGTGGACTAGCATAGTAGTAGGATACAGAGTAGAAACATGAATTTTACCATGATTTTGAACAGGAAGGACAGAAACACATACGGTGCAACGGGAGCAGCACCGTTGGCGTTGAGGTTGTCGCCCATGTCCAAACACCATGTAGACACGGTCTTTGAGCACGGTTCGTAGTCGTTCCATGCTCGGGCATTGAAGTTTGTAACTATTTTAGATTACAATATACTACTCCTCCGATGCTAGTAGTCGAGCAGAGTCCTACTCTACTACTCTACTTAAGCAAGTTAGGGCATAGCACTGTAGGGAGTACCAGTACTTTGATCACTCAAGCAAGTTGTCTGGCATCGACATGACCCTACGCTGCTGGTATGTGTCTCGTAAGTCAAGCGGCGTGCTGTAGTCATCATCACCTGCCTGTCCACTTCCCGTAGCACATATTCGCTTCTCCATCTTTGTCCGCATGTAATCTCGTCCAATCTTCCATCCCCGCTAAGGCGCCTCCCCCCTCGTCCGAAACCCAAGCACTAACAATGGCAGAACCGAGCAGCGTCCGCCGAAAGGGTGGCTGGAATTCGCTCCCCATAGAGGTAATCAAGCTCATTGTTTCACGTGTGGACAATCTCAGTACCATGCCGCTCGGCGCGTGCTCGTCGGGGCTGTACCGTTTACTCAAAGCCCTCAGGCCGGAGCTTTTTAAGCCTGCTGATGCCGCCTGATCTTCAGAAACGGCGTGTCATGCAGCATAACGATCGTAGGGTGGCGAGCATCAACCCCCTTGACTGCGATCCGATCCCCGTCAGCCTCAACTACATTAACGGTATGTACTGGGTCGGCATGAACATTTCTTGGATGGTGCTCGTCGACGGTCGCGGCAGCTGGATGCTTGTGGAGGTCTACACCCGGCGATTGATCCCCCTTCCTTCGATTAACACTGCACTGCTTTGGCACCGCGGCCCAGAATACTCGGAATCTTACAGTAGCCAACATGATACCAAGTTTGATTTGCTCAAGGTTGTAATCTGCAAAGTGCCCACAACATCTGCGAATTATAAAGACTTCAGGCTAATTGCGTTCTTCAACCGCGGTCTCGCCTATCTAACAGGTCACTGCGGTAAGTGGATAAATCTGCACGTCCATCGCAGGATCATACATCCTCCATGGTTCTCTGATGCCATTGAACACAAGGGCTTCATTTACGCTGTCGACTCCTTCTATGGCTGGACGTATTGATGGCCTACTCCAGTCATCGCTACAAACAGCTGTTACAGCAGTATGTTACTTTCCTTTGATATCATGATGGCTTGCTTATATTACTGTCAACATTTGCTGAAAAAATATTCATGCTCATAACGTGTTGTTCTTAAGATTGACTAAATCAAGAGCCCTTCTTTATTTGACTCCAACATGATATAATGTTGTAGGCCGCCTGGTGTCCCTACCCTTCCTAATCCCAGAACCTTTCAAAGAAAAGCGGCATGGCAGTTGCAGGTGGTTCCTGGCTCGATCAGACGACGACGAAAGATTGATGATCGTTCGCACGTACCGGACGTGTTGTTTCGCGGAATACAATCACAGTCACTGCAAGGTCTTTGAGCAGGATCCCAACTTCTCTGGGCCTTCAGGAATTTTTGACTGGAGGCTGGTAAGTAGCCTTGGTACACGCTCTCTGTTTGTCGGACTGAATTATCCGATTAACCAGGAGATAACCGACGGCAAGGATCATGATGGCAGCGCGGTTTCGTTCATCAGGCAAAACTGTGTGTACACAGCGTACCATGCGTCTCTGCATGCACCATACCCTGATATGTGCCGCCACGCTCTGCAGCCCAAAGTAGGAGAGAGGGTCGCAAGTATCAGACTTCGACCTGCTGGCTGGAGTTTCCCCCGTCAGGCACCCATCTGGTTCAAGCCGTCAGCCAATCTCCACAGCTTAATAAATAGTAACGTCTAACTGAGCCAGTTAGTTAGATGCGTACACTTGGTGTAGTAGGATCTTTATTTAGTTTGATGCATACACTTGTTCTTTTTTGGTAGCCCTTTTGTAATGATGGCTGATGTTTGGTTTGGAAGAGAGAGCTGCGTCTTCACTCTTCTGGCCTGCTTACTGCTTCTGTTGCACCCCCAGCCCTGGTTGCTGCTGCTGCTGTTTTCAATGTACAATCAGTAGTATATTTCGTCTGTTGGTTGAATAAATGTGTTGTTAGAACGACAAACACAATGTTTTGGAAGTCGTTGCACGGTTCGATCCTTTAGTGCCCCGTACCGTACGTAGCGCATACTATTTTTCGTACGGAACACATTTTCCACTTGTTGATAACATGCAGCCCACTGATGAAGGCCCAATAGAGAAGCCCATAATTAACTGGAAGGGAGGCTCTCACATGAATCCGGCCCAGGTACATGCTCATGGTCCCCTAAACATAAATAAGTAAAATAAATAAAGCTAAATGCTCATGCACCAGTTCTTTGGGAAAATAGGTAGCCCAGTATTTCTTTTTGAAGAATACCCAAGCTAGGCCTATTTGTTTTCTCCGAATTACTGGGCTGCAAATCTTTCAAGACGAGGAGGGATGCATTCCGGCCTGGCTTAAGAGTATGGTCAATGTCTGTTAAAAGTAATATCAAAAGGGGTTGAAAATTCCAAAAAATTATAGCAAATGGGATATAAGTTTCTTTTTTTGTTTTTGTTCTTCACTGATATCTTATACGTATTTCATTGGATTTAACATGACATAGTACTAATTTATTTTTAAATTTGTTTTAGTATGGCTATTAATTTTTGGATTAAGAATATTTCGTTCCCCAGCAAAAATTTGCGAATTTTCAAAATTTCCCACATATTTAGTTAATTTTTTGACCCTGGTACTGACCAGAAAATGGCCAGCAATTCTAAAAATGGAAAACGGGCTGCAATAAATTCCATATGAATTAGAAAATGAGTAAAAATTATAAAAATAATAGCAAATGGGCTGTACACGCCACAGATTTCGAGGCTGACTTGTTTACGCAAGGCTTTGTCAGTGAACACACGATTCTAGCAGCAGTGACTGTTGGATGTCCATCCAACAGCCGACGTGCTTCTTCAATCTCTGATCTTCCTGCTCCAGCCGCCTAAACAAGCGCTGCCGGGACTACCTGCTCCCTCCTCTTGTGGCCCGCTGTGATGCCGCGCAGGCTTCCCCGGCCCACCCTACTCCCTCCGCTGGCCTGGCCGTACGCAATCAACTGCCTCCTTATTACGCGAAAAAATGATTCCTCCCACTGACATCTGGGGCGCACCGGCTGGGAGGCTGACCTGTGGGCCTACTGAGTTGACACGTACGCAAGGCTTGTCAACTTAGTCAACAAACGATTCTAGCGGCAGTAACAGTTGGATTTGAATCAAACAGTCCTACTGCTTCTTCAATCGCTGCTCTTCTTGCACCAGCTGCCCAAACCAACGCCGGGGAGACCGCCTGCTCCTGCCTCCAGTGGCCGGCTGTGCTGCCGTTGAGGCCTCATCGCCCCCTAATACTCCCACCGCTAGCCAGCCCCTGCAGTGACGGCAGCCTCACACCGCCGCCGAACCAGTGAACCCTCGTACTCCTCTCCGCCTGGGCATCCACTGCCGCGTCTTCCCCGGCTCCGCGTCGTCCCCTTCCTAGGCCTCGCCGTCATCCACCGCCTTGGTGCTCTCGGCGCGGCGTGGTCAACGTGGTCAACGACATTCCATCGGAAGAGTAGTGTACGTGGAGAGGCTGATAGCTGGGTCCACGGCCACAGCCCAGTTTTTTTGTGATTTGCCAACTAAGTCGCTTTGTCAGGCCTGTTGGGCTGCAAATCTTTCAAGACAAGGAGAGCTTTCATTCGGCTGGCCGAGAAAATGGCCCATCAGTAATGAGAAATGGGCTGTACATTTTTAAAACACATCAAACCGGCAATTAGTTTCAAATATCTTTTTTTCATTTCGAGATTTTAAATTACATTAATTTTTATGCGTGGAGAATTTGTTGGATTTTATATTGATATACATTTATTTTTAAAATCAGTTTGAATGTGAGTCGAAATTTCGGGATTAAAAATAGTTCGGACCGCACCGAAATATGCAAAATTTCGTATAATTTTTTAACCGTGGCCACAATATGGGCTGTAATGCTAACAAAAAGAATATGGGCTCCAAAAAAACCTTAATAATTAGCAAATGGGCTGTAAATTATTAGAAATAATGGCAGATGGGCTGTATGCTGTTTTCCACAGATTTGAGGCTTTCCTAAAAAAAGGTTGACGCACAAGCACTGACTGTTGGATGGTCCATCCAACGGCCGTCGTGCTTCTTCAATCTCTGCTCTTCCTGCTCCAGCCGCTCAAACAAGCGCCGGCGGGACTGCCTGCTCCCTCCTCCCCGCGGCCGGCTCTGCTGCCGCGCAGGCCTCACCGCCCCACCGTACTCCCATCGCTGGCCTAGCCATCCCTCTACTCACCCACACCTGCTGTTATTCTCCGGCGACGGCAGACGAACCAGTAAACCCTCGTACAGTCGTACTCCCCTCCCGTGGGAAACAACTGCCGAGTCTTCCCTGCCTCCGTGTCGTTCCCTTCCTAGGCCTCGCCGTCGTCCACCGCCCTGGTGCTCTCGGCGCGGCCTGGTCAACGTGGTCAACGACCGACATGCATCTGAAGTGGACTGTACGTGGAGAGGCCGACAGCTGGGTCCACGGCCGCACGCAAGGAAATGCCTCCTTATTACGCGCAAAATAATGATTCCTCCACCTGACATCAGGGACCCACCGAAAGGGCCTTTGTATTTCACGAAAAAAACGTTACCGCCGCTGACAGCTCGGACCCACCAGCTATATCTTCGCACGCAAGGAAGTGCCTCCTTATTACGCACAAAAAATGAATACTCCCCCTGTTAGTTGGGACCCAGTATAGTGGCAGGCTGACTTGTGGGCCTACTAAGTTGACGGGGACGGAGGGCTTTGTCAACTTAGTCAATATGCACGATTGTAGCTCCAGTGACCGTACGATGTCCATCCAACGGCCGTAGTGCTTCTTCAACCTCTGGTCTTCTTGCTCCAGCCGCCCAAACCAGCGCCGGTCGTGCCTCGTGCTCCTGCCTCCCGTGGCCGGCTGCGATGCGGCGGAGGCCTCACCGCCCCCTACTACTCCCACCGCTGGCCAGGCCATCCCTCTACTCACCCACACCCCCTGTTATTCTATGGCGACGGCAGCCTCACACCGCAGCGAACCAGTGAACCCTCGTACTCCTCTATGCGTGGGCATCCACTGCCGTGTCGTCCCCTTCCTAGGCCTCGCCGTCGTCCACCGCTCTGGTGCTCTCGGCGTGGCGTGGTCAACATGGTCAAGGAACGGCTTCCATCGGACGTGGACTGTACGTGAAGAGGCTGACAACTGGGTCCACGGCCGCAGCAAGGAAGTACCTCCTTATTACGTGCAAAATAATTATTCCTCCACCTGACAGCAGGGACCCACCGGACGGGCCACCGTATTTTTCAAAAAAAAAACGTTTGCCCCGGACTGTTGGGACCCACCAGCTACATCTTCGCATGCAAGGAAGTGCATCCGGGCAAAAAAAAACGATTCACCGCCCTGACTGCTGGGACCCACCAGCTACATCTTCGCAGGCATGGAAGTGCCTGACAGTCGGGACCCACCTGGTCGAAGCATACGTAGCGTTGTCATTCTGGTCGCGAACGTGTACGTACATATATACTGGTGGATGTAGAGGCGCGCACGTGTCGTAGTAGAGGCGCGTACATGTTGTAGTAGAGGCGCGCACGTAGCATGTACACGTACGTACAGCGGCCAGGGTGCAAGAAAGAAAATACGGCCACTTATGTGTACATATGGGCGGGGTCTCGAATGCCTACTCGCGCATACATACAGCCAGGGCTCGTGTACATGGCTGGGTCAGAACAGAGAAAAAGCGTCGTCGTCGTGTTCATGGGGAGGAAACAGACTGCGTCATGTTCATGGGGAGGCAACGAAATGCGTCGTGTTCACCGGGAGGCAATGGAACGCGTGGGAGCCAACCGGCTGGGTCGGAACAGAATGCGTGGTCGTGTTCATCGGGAGGGCTTGGACGGAACAGGCGATGGAAACGAGGCCCGGCGTACCGCACAACGGAGGAAACGGACCTCCTACGTTCGGAACGGGGTCCTGTTGATCGGGAGGGGTGTGGCGTACCGCAAAATGGAGGAAACGGACTTCCTACGGTCGAAACATGGGTCCTGTTGATCGGGAGGGGTGTGGCGTACCGCAAAATGGACGAAACAGACCTCCTACGGTTAAAACGGGGGTCCTGTCGATCGGGAGGGGTGTGGCGTACCGCAAAACGGACAAAACGGACCTCCTACGGTCGAAACGGGGGTCCTGTTCATCGGGAGGGGTGTGGCGTACCGCAAAACGGGACTCCACGGGATACTGTTCATCTCACCGTCGACCTCCTCCAGCTCCACGGGCTCCTGTTCACCAGCTCCACCGCGCGCTACTCCACCGGCTACTGTTCAACCACCCCTCCACGGGCACCTCCACCGTCTACTGTTCATCAGCCCTCCACACCACGGGGTCTTGTTCAACCACCCTCCACGGGCACCCTCCACCGTCTACTGTTCATCCAGCCACCCACACCACGGGGTTCCTGTTCAAGCACCCTACACGGGCACCCTCCCCGTCTACTGTTCATCCACCCTCCACACCATGGGGTCCTGTTCATCCAGAGGCAACGCCACCCGCGATCGATCGCTCGGTTCAGTAACGCGTAGCCTGCAGTGCAATCGCTCGGGTTCAGTTAGAGCCCAACGCCTCGCTCGGGTTCAGTTGGAGCCAACGCCTCGTACACACGCACGTACGTGTACGAGAGAAACGAGCATCGCTCGGCCCCCTACTGTAACACCCACAATGCGGCTATATCTCCCACGTGTCGAGGCACGACTTAGAGGCATAACCGCATTGTGGTTTTGTCGCAAGAAGGGTCATCTTCACACAATCCCATGTAATGAACAAGAATGGGATAAAGAGTTGGCTTACAATCGCCACTTCACACAATACATAAATAAAATCATACATCATTCAAGAGTACACACATAGGTCCGACTACGGAACCAAAAGGAAAGAAGACAACCCAACTGCTAGATCCCTGATCGTCCCAACTGGGCTCCACTACTGATCAACAAGAAAAGAACAACACAACGAACAAGATCTTCATCGAGCTCCCACTTGAGCTCAGTTGCGTCACCTGCACTGGTATCATCGGCACCTGCAACTGTTTGGAAGTATCTGTGAGTCACGAGGACTCAGCAATCTCACACCCGCGAGATCAAGACTATTCAAGCTTAAAGGAAAAGGATGGGGTAATGAGGTGGAGCTGCAGCAAGCACTAGCATATATGGTGGCTAACATACGCAAATGAGAGCGAGAAGAGAAGCAACGGAACGGTCGTGAACTAGCAATGATCAAGAAGTGATCCTGAACTTCAACTTACGTCAAACATAACCCAGAAACCGTGTTCACTTCCCGGACTCCGCCGAGAAGAGACCATCACGGCTACACACGCGGTTGATGCGTTTTAATTAAGGTCAAGTGTCAAATTCTCTACAACCGGACATTAACAAATTCCCATCTGCCACATAATCGCGGGCACGGCTTTCGAAAGATAATACCCTACAGGGGCGTCCCAACTTAGCCCATTATAAGCTCTCACGGTCAACGAAGGATAAACCTTCTCCCGGGAAGACCCGATCAGTCTCGGAATCCCGGTTTACAAGACATTTCGACAATGGTAAAACAAGACCAGCAAAGCCGCCCGAATGTGCCGACAAATCCCGATAGGAGCTGTACATATCTCGTTCCCAGGGCACACCGGATGAGCCAGACGTCAGGTTGGCATAGACGCTGGTTGCCCAGGGGGCGCCGGACATCGCTCGGTTTGGACCAACACTAGAAGGAGAACTGGCCCGGGGGGGTTAAAATAAAGATGACGCTTGAGTCTGCAGAACCCAAGGGAAAAAGGCTTAGGTAGGCAAATGGTAAAACCAAGGTTGGGCCTTGCTGGAGGAGTTTTCTTCAAAGCGAACTGTCGAGGGGGTCCCATAAATCACCCGACCGCGTAAGGAACGCAAAATCAAGGAACATAACACCGGTATGACGGAAACTAGGGCGGCAAGAGTGGAACAAAACACCAGGCATAAGGCTGAGCCTTCCACCCTTTACCAAGTATATAGATGCATTAAATAAGATAAGAGATATTGTGATATCCCAACATTAACATAATCCAACATGGAGCAATCTTCATCTTCACCTGCAACTAGCAACGCTATAAGAGGGGCTGAGCAAAAGCGGTAACATAGCCAAACAACGGTTTGCTAGGAAGGGTGACAAAGGTTAGAGGTTCATGGCAATTTGGGAGGCATGAAAATAGCAACTGGTAGGTAGCGCAGCATGGCAATAGAACGAGCAACTAGCAAATCAAAGATAGAAGTGATTTCGAGGGGTGGTCATCTTGCCTGAGATCCCGCAAGGAAGAAAAACGAGTCCATGAAGACGACAAGCGGACGAAGTCGAACAAATCCTCACAACTCCGGAACGAAACCGAAGCTAACGGGAGAAGCAAACCGGATAGAAACAAACAACATAGTAAAACAACCCACACAGAAACATGGCATGATGCACAATCAAGTATGATGCATGTCCGGTTTAAAGATTCAAGGCAAGGCAAAGTGCAACAGACAACACTACAAATTAAGTGGAGCTCAATATGCAACGAGTTGCATATTGACGAAACACCACATTTAATTATTTAGTTCTCTCTCATTTATGTACCCAACAATTTTAAATGTTATTAACCATGGCAAGAGGTGAAGCATATGGAAACTACCTATTTAGGCAATTTAAATGAGGCCGGAACAACAAACAATAATACCGGAAAATCCCCATATGTCGATTAGCAATTTTAATGCAAACATCAATGTTAGACATTTTTAATGTTGTTATCATGATGCGGATGGCAATGCAAGTTTTAAGCAATTTTTATAAAACGTGGACATGAGCATGTTATGAAGCATTTGTTACCGTGGTGGAACGAAAAAGGGTGCCACGGCAACGAATCCGAAAATGATGCCACGGCAACATATCGGTTCCGGTAGTTCACGGAGATACCGGTGCAAAAGGAAGTGTGGCGTGAGCGTGTCATGCAAGATGGTGGGGTGATCCCGGTTACCGGGTGTCCCACAAGACGGTGGCAAGGAAACGAGGAACGCGCAAGCGACAACTGGGACACGGTTCGAACACGAGCAACTCATACTTCACAATCATTCGTTCACGGGCGTCGTCTCGGCGGTTATACCTTCGAAGCGTGCATTTTCGGAGTGGCTCGGGTTCGACGGTAGTGGGAGTAGTGGCACACGTTCGTTTTCGGAGAGGTACTTGACGGGACCGAGTAACTTAGGGTCGACGGTAGTCGTTCATGTTCATAGCCGCACAAGTTTCCGTAGATGTTCGGGGTCACGGCGAGGAACTTGGCGTTTCGGTGCGGTGTAGAGGAAGTAGACGTTCTCGAAACGATCGTAGTGGAAGTAGTGGTACACGGCCGTCGTGGTACTTGGCGAGTCCGCGTAGTCGTAGACGTTCCAAGGTACTTGACGCATCAGCAGGTGTAGTCTTACATGTTCGGAGAGGATCTTGGCGCATCCAAAACGAAGCAACACAAAAGGGCCTCCGGTCTTGGTGGTCAACGAAGGGAGGCGGGCGACGAAACAGCAGCAACGAGCCGGCAGTCGGACAACGGAGGCGCTGGCAGAGGAGGATCGAGGCGCGGTGGAGTTTCTGGTGGTCGCAGCGCGCGACGAGGAGACGCGGGAGGCAGCGGGTACGGCGACGCCTCGCTGGACTTGGCGCGGCCGCGGAGGAGGGCTGGAGGCGAACGGCGGGTTGGTGGCGACGAGGAGAAGCAGGAGAAGAGGCGGCGGTGAGGAAGTTCGCGAGGGCCATGGCGAGGAGAGGTGGACTTGACGCAAGCTCTCGGCGACGGGGCGTGGTGTAGGGGAGGCAGACGACATCCCGGACGGCAGCCGGGGGTGGATCCGGGCGGCGGCTGCGCGACGAGCTTGAAGAAGACAGCGGCTGCGGCGCGAGGCGACGCTCGAGGGTGGCCGGAGCCAGGCGGCATCGCCATGGGAGCAGCTCGGTCATGCATGAGCTCGAGACGGGAGGAGGCGCACGAGGCGCGGGAAAAGACGAAGGAAGAAGATAGAGGGCGGCCGACGACGGACTTCGCGCTGGTTGCCGACGGCAGGAGGCGGAGCGCTGGCGCGATGCGTGTGTGCATGTGTGTGGCGGCGCTGTGGGAGGAGGAGAGGGAGAGGGTGAGTGCCGATCGGGAGGGCTAGGATTAAGGAGCAGGGGCTGGTTGGCCTCGGTGCAAATGGGCCTTGGGCCAAATGGAGCGGCTGGCTGCTGGACTCCCTTCTCTCTCACACTCTAAAGAAAATAAGACAAAACAGCGATAAGAAAAGAAAAGAAAGAGAGGTTAGGGTAAGAAGTTGGGCACGCGGATAATTTTCCCGGACTCACCAAAATGTGCTTGTTCCGAGAAAATAGAAAAGGCCATGATTGAAAGATTTAAATTCAAACTCATTTGATTTAAATTCAAATGATTTGAATAGGAAGTGAGGGTTGGGAAGGTCCAAAAATTTTGGATTTTTGGTGGAGCTCCAGAATATGATGAAAGAATATATGGCAAGGTTGGAGACAAAGAATTAAGATAACAAAGGCATTGGGATAATTTGCAAGTGTGTTATGGTGATTTCCAAATTAAAGAAATATGTAATATAGCTCCCTAATATTGGGAGGATATGTTATAAAGAGAAGTCACCCTTCCCTCGATTTAAATGGATCGAAGATCCATACAATTTATGTAGTTCAGTTTTGATGCAAAGATTAATGACATGATGGCATGATGACATGATGCAATGCAAAAATAAAAGAGCAAGCACCAAAAGAAACACGCGGTGATCACGAAAATATGGAAGTCTTCTGAAGCGTCGGTCTCGGGGCGTTACAACACTCCACCACTACAAGAGGATCTCGTCCCGAGATCTAGGATGGCACCGGAGAAAAACGGAAGAGGAAGAGAAGAGGTAAAACTAATTGCTTCTTTGACAAATGAGTGAAAACAAAGAACCTTGAGAGGTCGCAAATCTTGAAGGAATGACACGACAGAGGTGAACAAAATTGAGAAGACTCCGGTAGAAAAGAGAGACAAGGAACACCATGAGAACCTTGAGGTTAAGTGACACAAAAGATATATAAACCACTCCGGTTAAAACAGGATAGAGAAGGAATAAGAATGATATAATTTGGACAGCACTCCGACTGAAAATGAAAGGAATTGAACATGATCTTGACAAGATGAGAGGATACTTGATGAAGTTAACAACACATTGCCTCCGGAACTAATGAAAGAATGGCACAAGGGGTAAGAAAGATTTCAGACAGCACTCCGGTTGAGGAAGGAGGCAAAACTAGATAAAATGAGAGAACTCGGATGAATACACGACACTCCGGCTAAACGGATAAGAAAGGAAAAAAATTACATGATCTTGACAAAACAAGATGATTGGTCGAAGAGAGCAACGTCACAATGCCTCCGGGACGAATGAATAGAAGATAGATCGTCGGAATAAGATAACGGAGAAGAAAATGACAACTTCTGCCACAAATGAGCTTGGAAAGCATCCTTCCAAGAAGGTTAAAACGGAGTTGTTGGAAAAAAACCAACAACAAAAGGATATGATCCTCGTGGGCTTATGGAGACATCTCAAAACATGAGGTGAAAATTCTGCCACTAACAAAAAACCACAGATTGGATTGATATCAACAAGGAGACGAGAAACTTATTTCACCGGGAGGACAATTGAAGAACTTGGGTCATTTATAAGCACCATAATAGCAACATTCCTTAGGGAAGGCTTTAGGTGAAACATGACACAAGATAAATCCAACGAAGAGATTGGTGGATTTAAAATATCTCATTCTTGACAACATGTGAAACATGAAACGCGAACTCAAATTGTCAAGAATGACATAACACCACCTCAAATGATAAGGTAGAACGAATTGCACTTTATAATGCAAGAATGCTTGAGCTCCAACAAGAATCTTGAAGAACACTTCGAGAATGAATTAAATCCTTGATGAACCACCATGTATAGCCTCCATGAAGAACTCCGGTAATAAACGAATGATCAAACGAAATGGAAACTTGAAAAGAACTCCGGGAGAAGCCTTGCAATGATTAGATGAAGCTTTGAAAAGATATAATTGAAAAAACTTGGAACTCCGGAAAGAAAAGATGAACAACTTGGAACCGAGAATTTGATATCATGAACGAACTCCAAAAGAAAGGATTAAACACTTGGATGAAACAAGAATAAGAATTACGTTATGTGTATCCTTCACTAATTTAAATGGATGACAAGCAACGGATCTTGCATACTACTTATTCTCGTAGAAAGGATTAACATAGATATTGCGCAAACTAGTGAAGGTCTTCATCGAAACACCGATAGGATTGAAACAACGAATAAATTGATATGATAACGAAGGAAGAGAAATCTTGAATGAACCACCGTAAGAATTGAAAATGAAAATAGCAAAGGCACAATTCACCGGGAAGAATTAGAAAATGAATGAAGATCCGTGACAGAATTTAGATACACGAGAACGAAGAGATCGTCAACTGATTAGAGGATATTTGAACGATGCACCGGAAGAATTCGAGAACGAGAGCTGAAAGCTTGAATGAATAATTCTGAGATGATGGGCTCCGAAGAATCAAACTGAAAAGACTTGTGAAATGCTCCGGGTGGGTGAAAAGAATTCCCTCAATTGAAAACAATTATGAGAGGATGGCATCAAGCTATAACCATGAATCCTCAAGAGAACGGACCAAGATTTAGGAGAAATCCTTCTTCGGTCTTCAAATGTTGAGAATGATGATGCGAAACACCACCATGAATTGTTGAGATACTCTGGGATGAAAAATTAGAAAGGTTGAACCAACGATGAAAGAATTTGAAAGATCTTGGAGAAAGACATATGACTGATGAAAATTCGTTCTTACGTCAGACTTTGAAAAGAATTTGAGAATAACTCCAGAAAGAATTAGAAGAGTCAGGTAAGATCCTGGAAAAGACATGTGGGTTAGGGCCCACTCAAGAGAAACACCATTGAAATGATAAGTTGAAAAGGAGATTGCACCGGTTGAATTAAATGGCTTGAATGAGATAACAACCTCAAAATAGCTTGAACAGATTGATAATGGAGACACAAATCTTCTGAGATATCTTCGGCACTCCAGAACAAATGAATGACGAGAAGTGGATGATTAAGAGGTGCACCGGCATGAGAAAACATTTGAAACGATGAAAAGAATACGATCAACACTGAAAGCTTGAATTGAATTCACCGGAGAAGAAAAAAATGAAGAATGATAAACTTGAAGCACATCTTCATGAGAACCACCGGGTAAGAATATTGATTGAAAAGAATGAAGGGACTTCACGTGAATAAAATGGATACTTGGTTAAGAAATCTGAGTGTTTCAAGAAAAAGGGTGGGAGGGCGGGAAAACAAAGGCAACTTGGGACGGATGAAGCAAACACCGTTGCAAAGAACTGAGAATTGATCTCGCGAATGTTGAAAGATTGGATCCACTTGAAGAGAAGCACGCCGGTAGAAAAAGAAATTACCATGACAATCTCGATAATCAAGAAGGATTATCATCCACATAGAAATATGAGAACACCACTTAGAATAAGGTATGGAATCAACACTTGTCATTGAAGCAACTCAAATACCATAAATAAAACAAAACAAAGGATTTGGCTTGCGGAATAAGCCGGAACAAACATATGATAGAGATTTCGTCCGAAGTTTTCGTGGTGGGGCCCACACGGGCTCGATCGTACAGCACCATCATGTACAAGGCAGTGCACATGACATACGAAGCGTCCCCGAGTCGGCATAGCCAAGGACTCTTTAAGACAATACGAGACCACTGTAAACCAACCGTGTACAGGCGGACCACTAGACGTCGAACCCCAATCTCATATCATGCATCTGTCGGAAAGATATCCTAAGAGCTACTTGAATTCCCACTTATAAACTCCCGAAACTTTCTGGTTATGCAATCAGGTGTTGGGGATACAGGGGACACAAAATATATCACCCAAACTAACAATACCTAGATCCAGTTGTATCCATCCGTCAACACATAACCAAGAAAACTCCGGAAATCGTTTACCTCAACCTTCGAAAAACATCCGTTATACAAGTTATGGCAATACTCCCGAACTCCCGCCCCAGTACTGGGTGGCGTCGAGGTGATCTCACCAACAACTGCATAAAAGAGATTTCGATGTCGGCGAAACTCAGGTATTCTAGAACTGCAACGATAAAATTGTGACGACAACACCTCGGAGCTCAACTCCCCGGGACACTGCCACAACCCCTAAATGTCAGGAGGCACCAAGAACAATGTTCTCGTCACAAAACCATCGGAACGATTCCAAGATACCCGCGTGATCCTAAAAAAATTTTAGTGAAATTTGAGGAGAGAAGAGTCAAAACTTCTACGTCAGGAGGCCTCACCAGAGCGACGAAGGGACTGAGGAGTAAAAAGAATCCTACTCTCCGATATATATAATCCTAAGACTCAAAACATTTTTGTTCCAGACTCAACATCGCCAGCGATTCGATCAAGCAGGGGGCTCCTAAGTCGGGGATGGCTCTGATTACCAACTTGTAACACCCACGATGCGGCTATATCTCCCACGTGTCGAGGCACGACTTAGAGGCATAACCGCATTGTGGTTTTGTCGCAAGAAGGGTCATCTTCACACAATCCCATGTAATGAACAAGAATGGGATAAAGAGTTGGCTTACAATCGCCACTTCACACAATACATAAATAAAATCATACATCATTCAAGAGTACACACATAGGTCCGACTACGGAACCAAAAGGAAAGAAGACAACCCAACTGCTAGATCCCTGATCGTCCCAACTGGGCTCCACTACTGATTAACAAGAAAAGAACAACACAACGAACAAGATCTTCATCGAGCTCCCACTTGAGCTCAGTTGCGTCACCTGCACTGGTATCATCGGCACCTGCAACTGTTTGGAAGTATCTGTGAGTCACGAGGACTCAGCAATCTCACACCCGCGAGATCAAGACTATTCAAGCTTAAAGGAAAAGGATGGGGTAATGAGGTGGAGCTGCAGCAAGCACTAGCATATATGGTGGCTAACATACGCAAATGAGAGCGAGAAGAGAAGCAACGGAACGGTCGTGAACTAGCAATGATCAAGAAGTGATCCTGAACTTCAACTTACGTCAAACATAACCCAGAAACCGTGTTCACTTCCCGGACTCCGCCGAGAAGAGACCATCACGGCTACACACGCGGTTGATGCGTTTTAATTAAGGTCAAGTGTCAAATTCTCTTCAACCGGACATTAACAAATTCCCATCTGCCACATAACCGCGGGCACGGCTTTCGAAAGATAATACCCTGCAGGGGTGTCCCAACTTAGCCCATTATAAGCTCTCACGGTCAACGAAGGATAAACCTTCTCCCGGGAAGACCTGATCAGTCTCGGAATCCCGGTTTACAAGACATTTCGACAATGGTAAAACAAGACCAGCAAAGCCACCCGAATGTGCCGACAAATCCCGATAGGAGCTGCACATATCTCGTTCTTAGGGCACACCGGATGAGCCAGACGTCGGGTTGGCATAGACCCTGGTTGCCCAGGGGGTGCCGGACATCGCTCGGTTTGGACCAGCACTCGAAGGAGAACTGGCCCGGGGGGGTTAAAATAAAGATGACCCTTGAGTCTGCAGAACCCAAGGGAAAAAGGCTTAGGTAGGCAAATGGTAAAACCAAGGTTGGGCCTTGCTGGAGGAGTTTTATTCAAAGCGAAGCTGTCGAGGGGGTCCCATAAATCACCCGACCGCGTAAGGAACGCAAAATCAAGGAACATAACACCGGTATGACGGAAACTAGGGCGGCAAGAGTGGAACAAAACACCAGGCATAAGGCCGAGCCTTCCACCCTTTACCAAGTATATAGATGCATTAAATAAGATAAGAGATATTGTGATATCCCAACATTAACATAATCCAACATGGAGCAATCTTCATCTTCACCTGCAACTAGCAACGCTATAAGAGGGGCTGAGCAAAAGCGGTAACATAGCCAAACAACGGTTTGCTAGGAAGGGCGACAAAGGTTAGAGGTTCATGGCAATTTGGGAGGCATGAAAATAGCAAGTGGTAGGTAGCGCAGCATGGCAATAGAACGAGCAACTAGCAAAGCAAAGATAGAAGTGATTTCGAGGGGTGGTCATCTTGCCTGAGATCCCGCAAGGAAGAAAAACGAGTCCATGAAGACGACAAGCGGACGAAGTCGAACAAATCCTCACAACTCCGGAACGAAACCGAAGCTAACGGGAGAAGCAAACCGGAAAGAAACAAACAACATAGTAAAACAACCCACACAGAAACATGGCATGATGCACAATCAAGTATGATGCATGTCCGGTTTAAAGATTCAAGGCAAGGCAAAGTGCAACAAACAACACTACAAATTAAGTGGAGCTCAATATGCAACGAGTTGCATATTGACGAAACACCACATTTAATTATTTAGTTCTCTCTCATTTATGTACCCAACAATTTTAAATGTTATTAACCATGGCAAGAGGTGAAGCATATGGAAACTACCTATTTAGGCAATTTAAATGAGGCCGGAACAACAAACAATAATACCGGAAAATCCCCATATGTCGATTAGCAATTTTAATGCAAACATCAATTTTAGACATTTTTAATGTTGTTATCATGATGCGGATGACAATGCAAGTTTTAAGCAATTTTTATAAAACGTGGACATGAGCATGTTATGAAGCATTTGTTACCGTGGTGGAACGAAAAAGGGTGCCACGGCAACGAATCCGAAAATGATGCCACGGCAAGATATCGGTTCCGGTAGTTCACGGAGATACCGGTGCAAAAGGAAGTGTGGCGTGAGCGTGTCATGCAAGATGGTGGGGTGATCCCGGTTACCGGGTGTCCCACAAGACGGTGGCAAGGAAACGAGGAACGCGCAAGCGACAACTGGGACACGGTTCGAACACGAGCAACTCATACATCACAATCATTCGTTCACGGGCATCGTCTCGGCGGTTAAGCTTCGAAGCGTGCATTTTCGGAGTGGCTCAGGTTCGACGGTAGTGGAAGTAGTGGCACACGTTCGTTTTCGGAGAGGTACTTGACGGGACCGAGTAACTTAGGGTCGACGGTAGTCGTTAACGTTCATAGTCGCACAAGTTTCCGTAGATGTTCGGGGTCACGGCGAGGAACTCGGCGTTTCGGTGCGGTGTAGAGGAAGTAGACGTTCTCGAAACGATCGTAGTGGAAGTAGTGGTACACGGCGATGGTAGTGGTACACGGCCGTCGTGGTACTTGGCGAGTCCGCATAGTCGTAGACGTTCCAAGGTACTTGACGCATCAGCAGGTGTAGTCGTACATGTTCGGAGAGGATCTTGGCGCATCCAAAACGAAGCAACACAAAAGGGCCTCCGGTCTTGGTGGTCAACGAAGGGAGGCGGGCGACGAAACAGCAGCAACGAGCCGGCAGTCGGACAACGGAGGCGCTGGCAGAGGAGGATCGAGGCGCGGTGGAGTTTCTGGTGGTCGCAGCGCGCGACGAGGAGATGCGGGAGGCAGCGGGTATGGCGACGCCTCGCTGGACTTGGCGCGGCCGCGGACGAGGGCTGGAGACGAACGGCGGGTTGGTGGCGACGAGGAGAAGCAGGAGAAGAGGCGGCGGTGAGGAAGTTCGCGAGGGCCATGGCGAGGAGAGGTGGACTTGACGCAAGCTCTCGGCGACGGGGCGTGGTGTAGGGGAGGCAGACGAGGTCCCGGACGGCAGCCGGGGGTGGATCCGGGCGGCGGCTGCGCGACGAGCTTGAAGAAGACGACGGCTATGGCGCGGGGTGACGCTCGAGGGTGGCCGGAGCCAGGCGGCATCGCCATGGGAGAAGCTCGGTCGTGCACGAGCTCGAGACGGGAGGAGGCGCACGAGGCGCGGGCGAAGACGAAGGAAGAAGATAGACGGCGGCCGACGACGGACTTCACGCTGGTTGCCGGCGGCAGGAGGCGGAGCGCTGGCGCGATGCGTGTGTGCGTGTGTGTGGCGGCTCTGTGGGAGGACGAGAGGGAGAGGGTGAGTGCCGATCGGGAGGGCTAGGGTTAAGGAGCAGGGGCTGGTTGGCCTCGGTGCAAATGGGCCTTGGGCCAAATGGAGCGGCTGGCTGCTGGACTCCCTTCTCTCTCACACTCTAAAGAAAATAAAACAAAACAGCGATAAGAAAAGAAAAGAAAGAGAGGTTAGGGAAGAAGTTGGGCACGCGGATAATTTTCCCGGACTCACCAAAATGTGCTTGTTCCGAGAAAATAGAAAAGGCCATGATTGAAAGATTTAAATTCAAACTCATTTGATTTAAATTCAAATGATTTGAATAGGAAGTGAGGGTTGGGAAGGTCCAAAAATGTTCGGATTTTTGGTGGAGCTCCAGAATATGATGAAAGAATATATGGCAAGGTTGGAGACCAAGAATTAAGATAACAAAGGCATTGGGATAATTTGCAAGTGTGTTATGGTGATTTCCAAATTAAAGAAATATTTAATATAGCTCCCTAATATTGGGAGGATATGTTATAAAGAGAAGTCACCCTTCCCTCGATTTAAATGGATCGAAGATCCATACAATTTATTTAGTTGAGTTTTGATGCAAAGATTAATGACATGATGGCATGATGACATGATGCAATGCAAAAATAAAAGAGCAAGCACCAAAAGAAACACGCGGTGATCACGAAAATATGGAAGTCTTCTGAAGCGTCGGTCTCGGGGCGTTACACTGACCTCCCACCGTAACCGGGAAATCCCCGAAATTTTCCTCGCCCTCGCTTCTACCACGGTTTTTTCCGTCATGGACGGCCCAAAGAATGTCATGCAACTGCGTCTCCGGCCCGCCCAGGACGAAAAGCCCATTTTCTGTCATGATTTGTTGTCATAGAAGTAGGAGCCCACCACATCTATGATGATACCGGGTTTTGTCACAATTATCGTCATAGAAGTGTCATATGTATGACAGAAAAAAATTTCGTTCGACCCAAAATGTCACAGATGTGTCTTTTTTTGTAGTGATAAACGCCGAGATGTTGAGGTTGAAATTGGGGGCCAAGTCATGGAAGTCCAGCCCGTAGTAGAACATGAGCCCGCGGACAAATGGGTGGATGGGAAACCCCAGTCCGCAGACGAAATGGGTAAGGAACACGACCCTCTCGTGAGGTTCTAGAGTAGGGACGATCTACCCCGCGTCTGGGAGCCGGTGCGCGATATCTGCGGCTAGGTATCCGGCTTCCCGGAGCTTCATAATGTCCCCCTCCGTAACGGAGGAGACCATCCACTTGCCTCCCGCTCCGGACATGTTTGGAGTGGTTTTGCGGAGAAAATGCGAACTTGGGCGTTGGAGCTCGAGTGCGCGAGAATGGATGGGCAGGGAAGAAGAAGGCGTGGCTGAAAAAGAGAAGTTCTTGTCCCTTTATAAGGGCGGAGGAAACTGTGTACCTCCTCACCTGCCTGGTAAACTCGTGATTAATGGCGCGGTTGGGTTACCCACACTCGTATTGATGAGAATCCCTTGATAAGGGGACACGATCTCTGCTTCGACAAGACGTGCCAAGAAAACCGCCTCACAATATGTCCAGTAGCTGGTTGAGGGAAACGGTTCGAATAATGACCGGACCACGGCATGATGTCATGTTGTCAGCATATTAGATTTGTGGAAATATTATACTCTCTACGGTGGTATGTGGAATTTGTTTTGCAGAGCGAGACACGATCCTGGTGTTCAAAATCTTCTATGGAGTATTCGGAGGAGTAACCCGCCTTGCAATGCCGAAGACAATCTGCGCGCCGGACTCATCGTCATTGAAGCCTGGTTCAGGGGCTATTGAGGGAGTCCTGGATTAGGGGGTCCTCAGACAGCCGGACTATGTATTTCTGCCGGACTGTTGGACTATGAAGATACAAGATTGAAGATTTCGTCCCGTGTCCGGATGGGACTCTCCTTTGCGTGGAAGGCAAGCTTGGCAATACGGATATGTAGATCTCCTCCCTTGTAACCAACTCTGTGTAACCCTAACCCTCTCCGGTGTCTATATAAACCGGAGGTTTTAGTCCGTAGGACAACAACAATCATAACCATATGCTAGCTTCTAGGGTTTAGCCTCTTCGATCTCGTGGTAGATGAACTCTTGTAATACTCATATCATCAAGATCAATCAAGCAGGAAGTAGGGTATTACCTCCATCGAGAGGGCCCGAACCTGGGTAAACATTGTGTCCCCCGCCTCTTGTTACCATACGCCTTAGACACAAAGTTCGGGACCCCCTACCTGAGATCCGCCGGTTTTGACACCGAGAGCCAGCCCCCGGCGGGTACTTCGATGGCGCCATTGGTGGTGCTGAGCAGCCCGGCTAGCATCCACCGGCACAGCCCCCAGCGTAAGTCCATCACTCTCCCCTCGTCGACATGTGTCGGGGGTATGACGCTTTGGTACTGACCTCATCGGGTGCGCATGAGGAGAGCAGCGGCAGGAGGAGCCACAGAGGGCTACTCCCAACAAGCCGCCCCCATCGACCATGCCGCCCCGAGGGGCGTCCCCGGCAAGGGTGCCAAGCACCAAGCCCACGCATATGGAGGAGGAGGAGGAGAACTCGGGCACCGGTGGCTTCGCCTCGGCGCCAAACGTTGGCGGGGAAGGGACTTCTGCTTCCCATCCTGGCACTGGTAAGTTGTTCGCCTTTCGTCCCCGTTCCTTTTTCTTTCTGACCCTTGGTCTTGGCCTTGCCTCACTCCCTCCTTTGGTGCCCAGATCCCTCCTCGGCGGACCCAGGGGACATGGACGCCATCATCGAGGACATTGCCAAGGCCGCCGCGGCGGAGGCCGAGGAGATCACCGCCGAGGAGGCCGCCAAGGGCGCTGCTGAGGACGCCGCCAAGGGGCCTGCCGAGGAGCCCGGCAAGGCCACTACCGAGGAAGCCGGCAAGGCCGCCGCCGAGGAGGAGGTGGTCGATGACCAGCCTTCCTCCTCCGCCGCCTCTGGCTCCGACAAGTACCTGAGGGTGAGTGACGACTTGTTCGTCCATCTTCCAGGTGCGTCGAGCACCAGGGCGCCCGTCGAGGGAGAGGTGTTTGACGATGAAGTGCTTGCCGCCGCCGGGCTCGAAGTCGTCCACGAGCCGAGCCCAGGTGACGACGGCTCCCAGGAGGAGCGTATCCTCCAGGCCATGGGTGCGAACTTTCGGAGGCTCCAAGCGGTCCACCGTGCCTGCCTGGACAAGGCCAAGTCCAGGATGGCAATGGTGGACCAAGCGGAGGCGGACCTCAAGGTGCGTATCACTGAGGTGCAGGCTTGGTTCCACCGAGCTAGCGAAGAGCTGAAGACCACCTAGGGCGAGCTGGCCAAGCGCGACGTGGAGCTCACCATGAAGCTGGCTGACATTGAGAAGGCCCAGGAGACGGCGGAGGGCTTGGCCGAGGCCGCCCGGACCCAGCACAAGGCCGCACTGAACTCCCAGGAGGAGGACCTCGCCAAGCGCGAGGCGGACCTCGACGCCAAACTCCGCGCCAAGGACAAGGAGGTGGAGAAGCTTGCCGCGTAGCGGACCCAAGAGCTGGAGCAGAGGCACAAAGAGACACTCGATGCCCAGGCTCTGGTTCACGCCGGCAAGGTGAAGGAGCTGGAGGTGGAGCGGGATGACCTGAAGGAGCAGGCCCTGAAGCTGTCCCAGGAGAAGGACACGCTCAACAGTGCCTTGACGGAGGCGTAGGGCGTGTCCGTCAGCAGGGACGGGGAGCTCTCCGAGGCCAACAACTCCATCAAAGACCTCAAGCTGAAGCTGCAGGGTCTCGAGAAGATGCTGTCGGAGGCCAGGCCCCGGGAAGGGACCCTGACCAAAAACCTGGAGACCAAGAAGCAGCTGCAGAAGAACGAGGCCCTCAACGTCAAGGAGCACGTGGAGGGTGAGAACCGCTGGCTCGATCGCCTCGCCACCATTGCCAACCAGGCCGCCACGCAGCTAGCCACCATGGGGATGCCGGGCGTGAGGTACGCCCCGGAGCGGAGTGTGAGCGCCAACTGCAGCCTGACCCTGTTCTTTGAGAAGGTTGTCGGTGCTTTGGAGCGGCTTCACGCCAACCGGGCGGCCTCGCTGGCCGACGAGGCCCAGAGGCTTTGCCAGGGCGCCATGACCAAGGTTCTCACCAAGGTGGCGTACTGGTGCCCCGACCTCGACTTCGACGCCGTGCTGGAGAGCTTGCCGGAGGATACTGACCTCGCGCCGCTCACGGAGCGCATCAAGCCCGTCATCAGCGGTGTCGGCGGAATTATGAGGGTGGAGGTCCAGCGCCGGGATTAGGCACCCTGTTTCTTTTCGTTGCTGCAAGTTCACAACCAAGACGATTTTAATCTTTAGTTAGAACTGCGGCAACAAGCAATGTAATATAACTTCTGCAGTACTTTGATATTATGCACGTTATTTTCCTGTTCGATTTTCCATTGTATGTCCACCCTACGTAACTGGGCAGGCCTGCCGGCGCGTAAACCCAGGGCGGCGTCTTGGGGACGGATCCCCATTGGCCTGTCGGGTGTGCTTGCTGCCGGGTGAACCACCTTACCGCCCTTAACGCGGCCGCCCGAACTGTCAAGCTTAACTTGAGTCAGAATCGAGAGCGTTGCCAGGTGCGGAAGGCTACCCCGACACTCTTGACACGGCCGCTTGAGCTATTGAGCGGACTCGAAATAGAACAAGGGCGTTGCCAATCGCGGGAGGGCCCCTTTGCGTGCAGGTTTTCCATACATAGGCAGGATCTCTGAGGATGATAACCTTATATAAAAAAGGAAATACTCAAAGGTTCGGCATGACTTAGCTTTCTTGTCACCCCTCTGGCGCCCTTCGCACTTGCAGGTAGCGCTGTCCTTTTGGCCGTCTTCTTCTTGGGAGCCATGGCGATGAAGAAACGCTAGGCTAATTACTAGACCAGATTCTCACACTTGCGCCCCCTACCTGGCGCGCCAAAGATGTCGGTGGGAAACGACACCTATGCGATCACAAGAATCCCTACTACGGTTGCCGGGGCGCAGGGTTGTAAGAAGAGCAGGATTAGTAATCAGCACAAGGATCGTTTGCCCAGGTTCGGGCCGCGAGGATGCGTAAAACCCTAGTCCTGCTTTGGTGGATGTATTGAGTGTTCTTGAGCCTTCCAACTAGCTACGGTGGCTGGGTTGTTCCAAAGAGCCGAATCCTTCTCCAGTACGCCATGGGCCTGCTTTTATAGTCGAAAGGGGCTACCACAGTGGCACATAGGAGGTGCAAAGGCGTACAGTGCTATGAGCTTATCGCTCGTATTACAGGACAAGACGCATTTAATGCATCGCTTAGGTGTCCCCTTGCTTTATTGGGGACGGGAACGAGGCCCGTCCCTGTCACAGCCCTAGAATTTGATTGTAATTAGTTGCACAAGCATCCATGCATCATGTCATATTTGCGTTGAAAGTTGAAATGGGGATTGTTGAAACCCAAGCATCAAATGAATTCAACTAGGTTCAATAAAAATATTTTCAATGAACCCAAATGCCCTGCAGAAAAGTTCATCATTTTTGACTTGGCTAAAAATCTCTTCCAAATATGGTGCACATATTTCTAGAACATTCTGGATTTTTGAATTAATCCATATTAAATTTGAATTGGGGCATTTAAATTCTATAAATAGTTTAAATGTTCTAATAATGGTGAAAATAATTGAGGGTTGTTGGAAATAATTTCAAAAGTGCCCACAAATACTTTCAGCATTTTACAAAATGGTTTGGTATTTTACTAGTAAATCAAAACAGAGAAAAGAATAGAAAAACAGAAACAAAATTAGAAAAGGAACCTACCTGGCCTTACCTGCCTGGCAGCCCAGCTGGCGGCCCAGCTCCTCCAGCCGGCCCAGCCCACTGGCAACTGCCAGTCGTCTCCCACCCACGCGCGCACCGGACGCCACCTCCTGCATCCACCTCCTGCTTCCTCCCCCCGTCCTCGACCGAGCGCCTGGAGACGCCCCGAGCCCCCTGGTCCTTCTCCCTCACTCTCTGCTCTCCCCCTCGCCCTCTAGCCCCCTTCCCCGACCTCACCAGAGAGCGCTCCGCCGTCGCCGTGTTTCACCCGCGTGGCCACCGTCCTTCATTCGCCGCGCCGCCGTGTCCAGCATCTCCGCTGTCGAGCAGCACGTCTCCAGGCCGAAGGAAACAAGCCGGAGGGCTCCGCTTCATCGCCATCGTCGTCGCCTTTGCCATCGGCCGCCGGAGATCCGCCTCGCTGCCCCGCTCGCTCCGACGCTCTCCCGGCCCCGCCGTCTGCACTCGCCAACTCGCCATGAGCCACTGACCCTCTCCCCTCTGCCTTTTCCCTCGCGCGCGTCCCGTAGCTGCCTTCCCGCAAGCTCCCGAGCTCACCGTCGGTGTCCTTGTCGCCGTCGTGGCTTGAGCTCGAGACAGCCGTGCCCTTGCATTGCATCGAGGTCCTGATGACCCCAGGAGGCTGCCTAGCCCCTTTGATCGCTCGCCCGCTTGCTCTAGCGCCGCGCTCGTGCAGGCAGTAGCTCCGGCCGTCGCCCCGCTCACCGCCGTCAGTGATTCCGGGCAGACTAGCACCACCCACCACCACTGGTCGATGCGCCTTGTCGCGCTGCTTCTGCAGGACCCAGCCGCGTGAGCTCCCATCGCTGGAGTTGGCTGGACGGGAAACCACGTCGTGTCCCGGTTAGCATTGGCGGCTAACCGCCGTTTTGGATGACGTGGACACGTCATTAGCGGCTAATTGTGGCACTAATTAAACCTCCGGTGAAACTGACAGCCGCGCCCCACCGCCTAAGTAACCGGCTAACTAAATAAGATTAAGTTTAATCTAACAACAATGGTGCTGCGTGTCAGTGTTGACTATGCTGACGTGGCCGTTGACCCGACCCCACCTGTCTGTGACTCTAGCCAGCGCTATGTCACTGACCTACGGGTCCCACCGGGCAGGTTTGATCCGGGGCAGCCCTGTTGACCCTGCTGACGTCACCCTGACGAATTGCTGATGCAATAAGTCATTTTCTGGATTTATTCTTATTCAGGAAATTTCAAAAATTAGTGCTAACTTCAAAAATTCATAGAAATTAATTTGTAACTCCAAATGCAAAGTGTTATATAAAAAATGATCAGAAAAATCCAATCTATCCATCTGTACTGGTTTCATGCATGTTTAGACAAGTTAACTGGTTGTTTAGTGCAAAACATGATAAAGCACTATTTAAGATCACAAATGAGTTTGAACTTTGAATCTTTGTTTCAAAATGGCTCAAACCCATCTGGTTGTAATTGCATTAGCCCAAGACACTCATTTTGCCAGGTCATGTGCACGCATCATATTGTTGCATATCGCCATGTATTGATTTTGTTACCGGTGTAATCTCCGTGGTAGGTTCTGGTCCCGAGGATATTCACGAGTATCCAGTTGAAGGGCAGTACCCCTCGACCACTCTGCCAGGCAAGCAAAACCCCCTTGTTCATTCCGATACAATCCCACTCTCTCGCTTCTACTCTTTTATTGCATTAGGACAACAACGATTCTTCTGTTACATGCTGCGGTAGTTGAACCCCTTTTCCTCTGCATGACCTGTCATTGCCACAGTAAATAGATGAAACCCACTAGCATGAGTAGGAGTTGTTTGAGCCATAATGTGCCTACTCATTCATGCTTGTTTGTCATACCTGCTACTGCTTAGAGTTGAGTCAGGTCTGATTCATGGGGGATGAATCGGAGCTGTGTGAACATGTCCCACTGTTGAGAGCTAAGTGTGTGAACACGATTTGGTAAAGGTAGCGGTGAGAGGCCATGTAGGAGTACATGGTGGGTTGTCTCATTGCAGCCGTCCTCAGGAACTGAGTTCTGTGTTTGTGATCCATGAACAGTTACTACCACACATTGGGCTCCGGGCGCTCCAAGCTCTCATGACTTATTAAACAACCTGATCTCTGTCCAGGAGTTGCAACTAGTTTCTGGTGTTTGTAGGTAGTGCTAGTAGTCTACCAAGTGGCACCCGGTACAGATGGGCTTGGGATGGACTAGGCACAGTGGCACGGTGTACCAAGTGGCACCCGAATGGTGGGCTTGGGAACCCTGTTCACATCGTTTGGGGCCGTGAGCGACACCCCGGTCGGATCTCCTTGCGGATGGAACCCGAATAGGCGATAAACCTGGACTAGAGACTTGTGTGGTTAGTCAGGTCGTGGTTGACTCCCTCGCCAGGCTTTCGCTTGAAGGTTGCCGAGATACACGACGTGTACATGGTGGTAAGTGGCGAGAGCGTGTGTGAAGAAGTACACCCCTGGAGGGTTAACATCATCTATTCGAATAGCCGTGTCCGCGGTAAAGGACTTCTGGGTTGCCTGTACAGTTCATAGACAAGTGAAAGTGGATACTCTAAAATGCGCAAGATAAGCGTGAGTGCTATGGATGGCCTTCTCGTAGGGAGACGGGAGCGGATCCATAGTGGTGTATTGATATGGTGAATATGTGGACTCGTGTGCGCCACCTCAAAAGAGTTACTTGCAGTCGTAGTTTAGGATAGCCACCGAGTCAAAGCTGGCTTGCTGCAGTTTAACTCCACCACCCCTTTGTTGATACCGATGCATATGTAGTTAGTTCTGATCTAAGTCTTGCTGGGTACATTTGTACTCACGTTTGCTTAATTTATGTTTTTGCAGAGAGACTTCAGTATCACTAGTAGTTCCGCGTGGACTTCGACATTTAGCTTGTTACCTCAGCTACGATCTTGTGCCCTTGGCAGGATCTTGTAGATACTCAGGCTTCTCAGCCTTTTCCATTTGTAGTTGTGTGTACTCAGACAATTTAAGCTTTCGCATGTGCTTGTTGCTTGTATGCTCTGTATGTGGGGTCATGAGAATCATGTTTGTAATATCTGGCTCTTCGGAGCCTAATGAGTAAATACTTTGAGTTGTAGAGTTTTGTTGTGATGCCATGTTGTATTTGCACATATCGAGCATATTGTGTGTATGATTTGAAATGCTTGGTATGTGTGGGATCCGACAACGTAGTTGTTTATCCTTGGTAGCCTCTCTTATGGGGAAATGTAGTCTAGTGCTTCCACTGAGCCATGGTAGTCTGCTACAGCCCGGTTTACCGGAGTCCTGCTAGCCAGTTACTACTGCTCCGGAACACTTAGACTGGCCGTCATGTGATCCACTTCGTTCCTGTGTCTCTCCCTTCAGGGAAATGTCACGCGGTGACTTCTGGAGTCGTGCTAGCCTGCTACAACCCGGGTTCCCGGAGTCCTATTAGCCCAGTTGCTAAAGCTCGGATTCACACGCTGATGACCGACACGTTTGATGCTGGTTCATGTATGCCTGTCCCCGTAAGTTAGAGCCACTTTGGGTTCACGACTAGTCATGTCGGCCCGGGTTCTCTGTCATATGGATGCTAGCGACACTATCATATACGTGAGCCAAAAGGCGCAAACGGTCCCGGGCCAGGTAAGGTGGCACCCGTGGGAATACCGTGCGTGAGGCTGCAAAGTGATATGATGTGTTACATGCTAGATCGATGTAGCTTAGAATCGGGGTCCTGACAGCTTTGGTATCAGAGCCTGACTGCCTGTAGGATTTCCAAGCCAAACTTGTCGATGTTGAGCCTAGAAATGCTTTAGTTATATAAGGGAATTGATTGTGTAAGGGAACGTAAGGTTCTTTTTACTCCTTTACCTTATGCCCTTCTGATCTGAGTCACCCTCATCTTTTCTACGGGGTTAAGAAACTAGGCCTTCTCATCTATCTATCAGGATCGCGTGTTACTAATCCGTAGACTTATAGGATTGTTGGTTTCAAGTCTCAGTTCAGTTTCTCCTACCTCCGTGTGATAACAGTTGATTTCGGAACCTTGATATTGCGATGCTAAGTGGTTATGCCATCATTTTGCAGGATGTCTCAAATCTTTTTGAGCATTTACAGCCATTATGATGTCCGAGTTATCCCAGGTTTGTAAACAATCTGGTGCATTTGCTAATCTTTCCTCCCTGATTCCGATGTCTTTTTAGGCCAGGTTAACCACACTAAATCGGTGAGTTGAGGTACTCCGTTGCCTCGGCGTATATGTTGAAGCAATTATTATGACCCTAGGCATCCTAGAGAACCACCCACTAATCTACCAATGCTTTATATTCCCAGTGTGATGATTCTGGCCATCATTCTCGAAAGCATCCCGTGATGCCATTTAGTTAGTAGGTATTCCATCTTTGGGTTTTTGAACCCGAGATTCACCCTACTTACTTCATGTTGATAGTGTTTGCTAGTTCCTTTAGGATATTAGTAACCTTGTGATAGTCTTCGAGGTCTGTGGTATATCATTCTTCCTAATACCATGAACCATCCTTGGCGGAAGTTCTTTTGAAGCAAAAGATCACAACCCGAGTGCTCTTGATGAGTCCTCCATTCTATAATGTGAATCTGCCAGTTCTACCTTTCTGCATGTGTTATCCGAAAGAAATGTTGAGCTTTGCTCGACAAACTAATCTATGCATCCACAACTCATAAAGATATATGTTCTTTCAAGTTGTCCCTCCTCCGTTGTTTTCTGACCGTCATCTATCAGTTGATAGTCAAGAGTATGTCGTGCATCCGTGTTCATCGGTTCATATTATTACTGTGGTCGTCAATCCGTTCTATTTGAGAATGACTAGGAGAAACAAACTCCAGTATCTTATCCATTTCTAGGATTGAGTCAAAGTAGTTGTATTCCGCAGATCAAATGCCAAACCAGCTTTTTTTCTGTTCTACCTTGGAGTATTACCCTGTTTATGTCAAGAATATCATAGGAATTGCACCATCTCTTATGAATTCTCACCATCATAATTCATTCCTCGGTCCTCGTGTTGTTGTAACCGGAATGCCGACAAGTGAATTGTGATGTGTGAAATCAATACTCCGAGAACTCGTTGCTTGGTGGTAAATGGACAATATTCTCATTCTTAGCGTGTTGGTTATTGAATCATCATTCTAAGATAGATTGTGCTACCTAGTCCATTTTTCCTGGTGCACTTCTCGATCAATGAGTTAGGATTGTGTCAATCCCTCGCTCTTTTGATCATATCGTCTTGCCTTGAAAAGCAAGATTGTGCTCGAGCTTCATAACATATCGGTGGCCCGTGATTTTCCGAATATCTTCTTGGAAGTATCACCAGGTTGTCCCCTGACCGTTATGTTGAGCTTGTGATCAAATGGTTTTCCTATAAACCACTCTTTCTCCAAGAATCTGTGTCGGATACCCTAAACTAGTTGGTTGGGCTAAACAACAACTTGGAGAGTGGGAAGATGGAAGCTTGTCCGACTTAGTTCATTCCAAAGGGATATCTCTTTGTATATGTGTGTTGAAGAAAGATGATATCGTCATTGATTGATCGTTGTGATCAATTGTTGGATCTACTGTCTTGTCAAAACTTTGATTTGAGTGTGGGCTATCCTCAAATCAAATCAGAACCAACGGTGCTCGTAATGTTGTCTTACCCGTGGTTGATCCCTCGAGCATACACCATTACATCCTTTGGTCTGACCAATGCTATGTCCTTGTTCACATAATGTAACACCCACACGATCGTGATCGAACGACCTAGAGCATGGAAGAGAGTTTGGGGAGTTTTGGGCTGTTTAGAGAGGGGGTTTTGCTGCAACACACAGAAGGCATCTGCGGTTACCCGGTTAACCGTTGGAGTACCAAACGACCTCCAAATGGAACGAAACTTGACCGGTGGTCTCCCTGTAGTATACCAAGGCCACTTGACAAGCCTCGGTCTATTTTGAGAAAGTTTGACACCCGCTCACGAAAGAAAACAAGAGGGGTGCACCGGAGGAGGTGGGAGCGCCGGATTGCAAAACGGACAACGGGGAAAATGCTCGGATGCATGAGACGAACACGTATGCAAATTCAATGCACATGATGACATGATATGAAATGCATGACATGAACAAAATGCAAAACGAAAGACAAAACCCAACCACGGAGGGAATATCATAACACATAGCCGAAAATGGCAAGAGTTGGGGTTACAATTATGGAAAGTTACATCCGGGGTGTTACAACACTCCACCACTACGAGAGGATCTCGTCCCGAGATCTAGGACTGAAAGAAGTCCGGATATTCGGAACAGAGATGGTCCTCGCGTTCCCAGGTGGCTTCCCGGTCAGAATGGTGCGACCACTTCACTTTCAGGAATTTGATTGAATTGTTGCGAGTCTTACGTTCAGTTTCTTCAAGAATAGCAACGGGGTGCTCATGATAAGACAAATCTTCTTGGAGGTCAATCTCTTCGAAGTTGATAGTGCGCTCAGGAGTCTTGAAGCACTTGCGGAGCTGTGACACGTGGAACACATCGTGCACGTTCGCGAAGTTGGAAGGAAGCTCAAGTTGATAGGCGAGGTCACCCCTTTTGCCAACGATCTTGAAAGGACCCACGTATCTAGGGGCAAGCTTCCCTTTGATACCGAAGTGACGAGTGCCTTTCATTGGAGAGACGCGGAGGTAGACATGGTCTCCGATCTCGAAAGCCAAATGACGGTGCTTACTATCATAGTAACTCTTCTGGCGCGATTGCGCGACTTTGAGATTATCACGGATGACTTTACACATTTCTTCAGCTTCTGTGATTAAGTCATTGCCAAGAAGTTGGCGTTCACCAGACTCTGACCAATTGAGAGGAGTACGACACTTTCTGTCATAGAGAATCTCGAATGGGGCCTTGCCCGAACTTGCTTGGAAGCTATTGTTGTAGGAGAATTCGGCATATGGAAGACAATCTTCCCATTTCATGCCAAAAGAAATGACACAAGCCCTGAGCATATCTTCAAGAATTTGCTTGACTTGCTCGACTTGGCCACTAGTTTGAGGATGGAAAGCTGTGCTAAAGCGAATGTTGGTGCCCATAGCCTTCTAAAAGGAGTCCCAGAACTTAGAGGTGAATATGCTTCCATGATCTGAAGAAATCAATTGTGGAATGCCGTGCAAGGAGACAATTCTGGAGGTGTATAGCTCTGCCAACTGAGTTGTTGTGATAGATTCTTTGATTGGAAGGAAATGAGCCACTTTAGAAAGCTTGTCGATGACAATGAAGATAGCATCATTTCCACGCTTGGACTTGGGAAAACCAGTCACGAAGTCCATTTCGATGTGATCAAACTTCCATTCTGGGATAGCAAGAGGTTGGAGGAGACCAGCTGGTCATTGGTGTTCTGATTTCACTCTTCGACAGACATCACATTCATTCACGAATTGAGCAATTTCTCACTTCATTCGAGTCCACCAATACGACTGCTTGAGGTCATGGTACATCTTCGTACTTCCAGGATGAATGGAAAGAAGAGAATTGTGTGCCTCGTTCATAATGACTTTCCTTAGATCACCTTTAGGAACCACAATCCGGTCCTCGAAGAATAAAATGTCTCTTTCATCAATGCGATAGCACTTGTATTTGGAAAGGCCCTTGTCGATACCACGTTTCACCTTCTTCACCATGGCATCCAGGAGTTGTGCCTCATGAATTTGATCTTCCAAAGTAGGAGAGACTATGAGGTTGGCAAGAAAGCCTTGAGGAACAACTTGGAGATTCAGCTTGCGGAAAGCTTCACAAAGATCCGGTTGGAATGGCTTGAGGATTAAGCTGTTGCAATAAGCCTTCCTGCTTAAAGCATCTGCAATGACATTGGCCTTGCCTGGAGTATATTCAATACTCGGATTGTACTCTTGAATCATTTCGACCCATCGAGTCTGCCTGAGGTTGAGGTTGGGCTGAGTGAAGATGTACTTGAGACTCTTGTGATCGGTGAAAATGTCCACTTGTCTTCCCAACAAGAGATGTCTCCACGTTATCAATGCATGGACAACTGCCGCCAACTCAAGATCGTGAGTGGGGTAGTTCTTTTCATTGGGCTTCAACTGACGAGAGGTATAGGCCACAACTTTCTTCTCTTGCATTAACACAGCACCCAGACCTTGGAGAGAAGCATCACAGAAAACTTCAAAAGGCTTGGATTCATCAGGAGGAGTCAAGACAGGAGCTGTGACTAGTTTCTCTTTGAGAGTGTTGAAAGCAACGTCACACTCAGGAGACCAGACATACTTCACATGCTTCTGGAGGAGGTTGGAAAGAGGCTTTGCAATCTTAGAGAAATTCTCAACGAATCTTCGGCAATAGCTTGCAAGACCAAGAAAACTGCGAAGCTGCTTGACATTCTGAGGAGGTTCCCAATTCACAATTGCGGACACCTTCTCGGGGTTAACAGCGATGCCCTTGGCAGAGATGATGTGACCAAGGAAAAGAACTTCATCAAGCCAAAACTCACATTTGGAGAACTTCGCATAGAATTGATACTCTCTGAGCTTGTCGAGCACCAATCGCAAATGTTTGGCATGATCCTTCTCATTCTTGGAGAAGACCAAGATATCATCGAGATACACCAGGACGAATTCATTGGTATAGGGGTTGAAGATGAAATTCATCATCCGAGAGAATACTGGAGGAGTATTGACAAGGCCGAAAGACACGACAGTATATTCATAAGAACCAAAACTTGTTCTGAATGCTGTCTTGGGAATATCTTCTTCACGAATGCGAATCTGATGATAACCCATACAAAGGTCAAGCTTGGAGAATACTTTAGCACCTTTGAGTTGCTCGAATAACTCATTGATGTTGGGAAGTGGATACTTGTTCTTGATAGTCTTCTTGTTCAATGGACGGTAGTCGACACAAAGTCGGTCCGTGCCATCCTTCTTCTTTACAAAAAGAACACCACAACCCCATGGAGATGAACTCGGTCTGATCAAACCCAGACGCTCTTGTTCATCGAGCTGTTTCTTCAATTCCTTCAGCTCGTTGGGTCCAAGCTTGTATGGACGCTTGCAAACGGGTTCAGTGCCCGGCTCAAGATCGATAACGAACTCAACTGGCCGGTGAGGAGGCATACCCGGAAGCTCTTCTGGAAATACATCTTGATACTCACAAACGACTGGAATTTGAGAGATGGCATTCAATTCTCCCTTCTCATTGAGAGAAAAAAACCGAATGGTTTAATCACGAGCGGCATAAATAATCACATCCTCAGAAGAGTGTGTCAATTGAATTTCCCTGGCTGCACAATCAAGTTTAGCCTTGTGCTTAGAAAGCCAGTCCATGCCGAGAATAAGATCAATATCCGAGTCACCAAGAACAACTGGAGAAGACAGAAATTTATAGTTTCCCATCTTGATGGAAACATCCGGAACCATGGAGCTTGCATTCATGAATTTACCCGGAGAGACAACTGATAACGGTCTAGGCAAATCTTGATAAACCAACTCATGCTTAAATGCAAATGGTCTTGATATGAAAGAAAGCGATGCACCAGTATCAAAAAGAACTTTTGCAGGAATATCATTAATAGGAAGATTACCCATTATCACATCAGTAGATTCCTCCGCTTGAGCTGCATTCATCATGTTCACCTTTGCAGACTTTGGATTATGCTTGACCACTGCATTGCTGGAAGATCTGACAGGAGGAGGAGGTGGAAGACGCCTTTGGTTGAAGCACTTGTTAGCATAGTGACCTTTCTGCTGACATTTGTTGCAAGTCACCTCTGAGAGTGGACGATGATAAGGAGCATTGGACTTTGGAGCTTGATTCTGAGACTTGTTCTGATAGCCAGAGTTGGAAGAACCATGGCCACCTTTGTTCTTCTGCTGGTAAGGCTGACGAAACGGAGGAGGAGGAGGCAACCAGAACTTCTGTTGCTTAGCTGCCACAAGTGAGGAAGAAGAAGACTGAACTGCGTCTCTGACTCTCTTCTTAGAAGCCTCACACTTGAGCTGAGCAGCCTCTTGCTTCAGTGCCATGTTATAGAATTGATCAAACTGAGTAGGCTCAACAAGAACGAGAGCTAACTGCAGATCCTCTCTAAGGCCACCTCTGAAGTGATAGATCATACTCTTTTCATCAGGAACGTCTTGTTTAGCGAAGCGAGCAAGTTTCTGAAACTGGATGTTGAATTGATACACAGACATGTTGCCTTGCTTGAGATTGCGGAACTCCTCACGCTTGCTCTCAACAACACTTTGTGGAATGTGGTGCGCTTTGAAATCCCGACAGAAGTCAGTCCAAGTGATCACACGACCTCCTCTGGAATCTTTGTATTGTTGATACCAATCAGCAGCTTGGTCCTTGAGCTGAAAAGAAGCGAACTTGACATAGTCCTCAGGCCTGACATTGCTACATTCAAAATGCTTGTTGATGCCCACGAGCCAATCATCGGCATCCGTGGCCTCGGCACAGTAGCTGAAAGACTTGGGCAGATTTGCGAGAAACTGGTTGAGTGTAGCGAAGTGAGGCTGATTGTTGCCTTGGCCTTGATTTCCTTGATTGCCTTGCCCTTGGGTGCGTTCTTGCAAGAGTTGCAGAATCATCTGAGCATTGGCGTTGGTGGCTGCCATGATAGCTTGCCATGCCTCCGGAGGCGGAGGTGGTGACGGAGGGTTCGCTTGACTCCCTTCATTGCGATCCGGATTCTGACGCGTTGGCGGAGCCATCCTGAAGAGGGTGACATCCGTTAGCATCTTGATAGACAAATAGATAAGTAGAATCAACGGATAGAAATTGCAACATATAGTCTTCACAATAAACATTCGAACGAAGATGAACGAATGAATTCCGTAGTAAATCATCACACTTCCATACGTTGAGAAGCCACTTGAAAAAGATATGGAATCAACATATGACTTCGAAGCAACTCGAATACCACAATTCAAAATAAAACAAAGTATTGGCTTGCAGAATAAGCCGGAACAAACATATGATAGAAATTTCGTCTGAAGTTTTCGTGGTGGGGCCCACACGGGCTCAATCGTACAGCACCATCATGTACAAGGCTGTGCACATGACATACGAAGCGTCCCCGAGTCGGCATAGCCAAGGACTCTTTAAGACACTACGAGACCACTGTAAAACCAACCGTGTACAGGCGGACCACTAGACGTCGAACCCCAATCTCATATCATGCGTCTGTCGGAAAGATATCCTAAGGCTACTTGAATTCCCACTTATAAACTCCCGAAACTTTCTGGTTATGCAATCTGGTGTTGGGGATACAGGGGACACAAAATATATCACCCAACCTAGCAATCCCTAGATCCAGCTGTATCCATCCGTCAACACATAACCAAGAAACCTTCGGAAATCGTTTACCTCAACCTTCGAAAAGCATCCGTTATACAAGTTATGGCAATACTCCCGAACTCCCGCCCCAGTACTGGGTGGCGTCGAGGTGATCTCACCAACAACTGCATAAAAGAGATTTCGATGTCGGCGAAACTCAGGTATTCCAGAACTGCAACGATAAAATTGTGACGACTACACCTCGGAGCTCAACTCCCCGGGACACTGCCACAACCCCTAAATGTCAGGAGGCACCAAGAACAATGTTCTCGTCACAAAACCATCGGAACGATTCCAAGATACCCGCGTGATCCTAATTTTTTTTGTGAAATTTGAGGAGAGAAGAGTCAAAACTTCTACGTCAGGAGACCTCACCAGAGCGACGAAGGGACTGAGGAGTAAAAAGAATCCTACTCTCCGATATATATAATCCTAAGACTCAAAACATTTTTTGCTCTAGACTCAACAACGCCAGCGATTCGATCAAGCAGGGGGCTCCTAAGTCGGGGATGGCTCTGACTACCAACTTGTAACACCCACACGATCATGATCGAATGACCTAGAGCATGGAAGAGAGTTTGGGGAGTTTTGGGCTGTTTAGAGAGGGGGTTTTGCTGATACACACAGAAGGCATCTGCGGTTACCCGGTTAACCGTTGGAGTACCAAACGACCTCCAAATGGAACGAAACTTGACCGGTGGTCTCCCGGTAGTATACCAAGGCCACTTGACAAGCCTCGGTCCATTTCGAGAAAGTTTGACACCCGCTCACGAAAGAAAACAAGAGGGGTGCACCGGAGGAGGTGGGAGCGCCGGATTGCAAAACGGACAATGGGGAAATGCTCGGATGCATGAGACGAACACGTATGCAAATGCAATGCACATGATGACATGATATGAAATGCATGACATGAACAAAATGCAAAACGAAAGACAAAACCCGACCACAGAGGGAATATCATAACACATAGCCGAAAATGGCAAGAGTTGGGGTTACAATTATGGAAAGTTACACCGGGGTGTTACACATAATTATGGAATTCCACTTATATGGTCATTCCGATGACTTGTTGTTGAGCCCATCAGCAGGATTTTATCTCCTCCATGATTTATGTTGAACACTAAGCTAGTGTTCGAAACTTTTGAAAGCATTTCTTCATGCTAGCTCATGAAGCATATGTTTGGATGAAAGAAGTGACTTCCTCTAATTCACGTGCACTGGATGTAAGTTGCCGCCGTGAATTCAAGAAAGTTTGTTTTGCCTCCTCTGGAATCGTCCCAAGTCAGTCACGCATGTGCGAAGTATTCTATGGTTTGATAGACTGATCATCTCCATTCCATATGTATTCCTAGCACACAAAGCAACTGATCGATTTGTTCAAGGATAAGAAGTTCAAATGCTATTCCGGAAGGGCCCAGATGGACCTGCACAAGACTTCGTTATCTTCAATGATGGTTCCCAACCAGAACTCAATAGTGTTTTATTGTAAGACTACTATGTGGTCATGCTTGTCTGGGACAGCGTGTTCACATGTGTGTAGCAGAACCAGCTCATGTTTTGGGGCTTGCTATCGTAGTTCATTTCCCGAGAATCTCGCAACGTCATCTCACTAGTAGAAAACAGGGCTTAGGTCACAGGGCAGTTTTCACATTAGCCCCGGTTCAGTCACGAACCAGGACTAATGTGAGCATTGGTCCCGGTTCGTGAGCCCAGGGGGCCGGCCGGGGCCTCGTGGGCATTGGTCCCGGTTGGTGGTACAAACCGGGACCAATGGGCCACGCTCCTGGCCCACCACCCTTCAGTCCCGGTTCATAGCACAAACCGGGACTAAAGGGCTGGTCCTAGTTACGGCCAGTGTTTAGTCCCACCTCGCCAACCGAAGGGGGCTCACACCAGTTTATAAGCCCGTCCCTCTCTGCCTTTTAAAGTGAAAATAGATGCCCTTATACAGGGAATTTGACATAAATTCACAGTAAATTTCATTGAAATTTATTATGAATTTAGGTTGAATTTTCTCTATAAGCGCATCTATTTTCATTTTTTATATTTATAAAATAAATAAACGTTAATAAAATAAATAAAACTAAATAAACCTTAATAAAATAAAATAAAATAAACTATAGTAACTACAATAAATAAACCTTAATAAATTATGTAAAAATGGCAGCAGTAAAATAAATAAAAATAGCAGCAGTAAAATAAATAAAAATAAAATGCGTTTGGAAGAGATTGTCCTTTTGTACACGAAGTGCATCCAGTTTATGCCGTAACCCTCTCAACTTTCTTGCACATGCTATGTGGATGAAATGATGATATCATGCCAACTTTCAATCTTTTCAGAGTTCATTTGAAATGCTTTTCAATTTTAGGGTCTTATAGCTCAAAATAATTAGTAAATGCATGAAAAATAACAAATGAAGTCAGAAAGGATTGAAAAATGATGATGTGGCTTTGAATGGTGCATTTTGAACACACAAAAAGTCAGGAGTTCAAATAAGTTTTAAAAAATGAAATCCCTTTGTAACAGACGAGTTTCCGGATGAAATCCTGATACTTTGAAAGAGATTGTCCGTTTTGTACACGAAGTGCATCCAGTTTTTGCCGTAACCCTCTCAACTTTCTTGCACATGCTATGTGGATGAAATGATGATATCATGCCAACTTTCAACCTTTTCAGAGTTCATTTGAAATGCTTTTCAATTTTAGGGTCTAATAGCTCAAAATAATTAGTAAATGCATGAAAAATAACAAATGAAGTTAGAAAGGATTGAAAAATGATGATGTGGCTTTGAATGGTGCATTTTGAACACACAAAAAGTCAGGAGTTCAAATAATTTTTAAAAAATGAAATCCCTTTGTAACAGACGAGTTTCCGAATGAAATCCTGATACTTTGAAAGAGATTGTCCGTTTTGTACACGAAGTGCATCCAGTTTTTGCCGTAACCCTCTCAACTTTCTTGCACATGCTATGTGGATGAAATGATGATATCATGCCAACTTTCAACCTTTTCAGAGTTCATTTGAAATGCTTTTCAATTTTAGGGTCTTATAGCTCAAAATAATTAGTGAATGCATGAAAAATAACAAATGAAGTCAGAAAGGATTGAAAAATGATGATGTGGCTTTGAATGGTGCATTTTGAACACACAAAAAGTCAGGAGTTCAAATAAGTTTTAAAAAATGAAATCCCTTTGTAACAGACGAGTTTCCGGATGAAATCCTGATACTTTGAAAGAGATTGTCCGTTTTGTACACGAAGTGCATCCAGTTTTTGCCGTAACCCTCTCAACTTTCTTGCACATGCTATGTGGATGAAATGATGATATCATGCCAACTTTCAACCTTTTCAGAGTTCATTTGAAATGCATTTCAATTTTAGGGTCTTATAGCTCAAAATAATTAGTAAATGCATGAAAAATAACAAATGAAGTCAGAAAAGATTGACAAATGATGATGTGGCTTTGAATGGTGCATTTTGAACACACACAAAGTCAGGAGTTCAAATAAGTTTTAAAAAATGAAATCCCTTTGTAACAGACGAGTTTCCGGATGAAATCCTGATACTTTGAAAGAGATTGTCCGTTTTGTACATGAAGTGCATCCAGTTTTTGCTGTAACCCTCTCAACTTTCTTGCACATGCTATGTGGATGAAATGATGATATCATGCCAACTTTCAACCTTTTCAGAGTTCATTTGAAATGCTTTTCAATTTTAGGGTCTTATAGCTCAAAATAATTAGTAAATGCATGAAAAATAACAAATGAAGTCAGAAAGGATTGACAAATGATGATGTGGCTTTGAATGTTGCATTTTGAACAAACAAAAAGTCAGGAGTTCATATAAGTTTTAAAAAATGAAATCCCTTTGTAACAGACGAGTTTCTGGATGAAATCCTGATACTTTGAAAGAGATTGTCCGTTTTGTAACATGCCATTGGTGGCACGAACCGGGACCAATTCCACCCTTTGGTCCCTGTTGGTGCCATGAACTGGTACTAATGAGGCTGTGGCCCCACGAGAACCTTTAGTACCTGTTCGTGGCACGAACCGGTACTAGAGTTTCTTACTAGCTAAGCAGTTTTTTAGTCCCACCTCGCTAGCTGAGAGGCACTAGGAGCGGTTTATAAGCCCTGAGTGCAGAGACGATGAAGAAGAGGCGCAATGCTCACGTTGCTTAGCTTCAAGCCTTGAGGAATAAGGTAGACTGCATCGAGCTATGTGTAGTGCAGTCTACACTATTCCGAAAGGCTTGAAGCAAATCAACGCGCATTGCGCCTCTTTTTTATTTTTAATCATTAAAAGCAAAAAGAATTTTCATAAAGAACTTTTTTTGATAGAAACTTTAATAGCAGAAAGAATTATCATAAAGTAAAATAAATAAGTAATTAGAAACAAAATAAAATAAAATAAATAAGTTTTTTGTTGTAAGTAGAAATAAAACAAAATAAATATAGCAAAAAGAAAATAAAAAAACTAAATACAGCAAAAAGAATTTTCATAAAGAACTAATGGCACTAATAGAAAGTTTATATATTTTCTAAAACTAATGGCACTAACAGACAGTTTATAATTTTGCTGACCTAAAAGCAAAAAGAATTAAAAAATAAAGCAAAAAACAAAAGAAAATTAATAATGCAAAAAATTTAAAAAACTGCCACCTATTGGGCCACCACGGCCTGAATACGACTAGAAACCCAACCTGGGCCAGGATTCAGGCCCGCAGAAGGCCCAATAGGCCAACAGACAGCATAGTGTGACATTAGGCCCGTAAGCCTGCATTTGAGAGGAGCTCGAGAGGGCAGCCGCAGTGGAGCTTATAAACCACTCCGAGCCCCTCTCAACTAGCGAGGTGGGACTAAACTTTTGGCCGCGGGCAGCGCAAGGCCTTTGGTCCCGGTTGGTGGCACCAACCGGGACCAATGCCCCCCTTTAGTCCCGGTTGGTGCCACCAACCGGGACCAAAGGCCTCTGCTTCCCGCCCTTTGCGCTGGTGAAAAGAGGCCTTTGGTCCCGGTTGGTGGCACCAACCGGGACCGAAGGGTGGGTATTGGTTCCGGTTGGAGCCACCAACCGGGACCAAAGCCTTTGCTATATAAGTAACACTTTGGAAATTTGCTGATTTCCATCGCCAGTGTCCCCCCGCCCGACAACGCCGCGAGCTCGATCTACGCCGCCAGGCTGCCCCGTCGTCGTCGCCGTCGCCCGTGCCCCCGAGCCCACGCCATCGCCCGTCGCCATCGTCCTCCGCCCCCCGCCGCCGTCGCCATCGGCATCCGCCGCGCGCCCCCGAGCCGTCGCCCCGTACGTCACCGTCGCCGCCCTCCGGCCTCGGCCCGCCGCGGTCGCCGTCGCCCTCCGCCACCCTGTGAGCGCCGCCCCGATCCCCTCCTCCTCTTACCTGTAATGGATGTGTAGTTAGATTTGTAATTAGATTGTTGTAATTAGATTTGTATGTGTAGTATTAATTTGGATGTAATTAGATTTGTATGTGTAGTATTAATTTGGATGTGTAGTTAGATTTAGTTGTTGTAATTAGATTTGTATGTGTAGTATTAATTTGGATGTGTAGTTAGATTTATAATTTAGTTGTATTAATTTGGATGTGTAGTTAATTAGATAATTTAGTTGTTGTAATTTAGATGTATTAATTTAGATGTGTAGTTTAGATTTTTTTGGTGATATTATTATTGAATATGCAAATGTTTGTATGTTCATATGCAAAGAATATATCAATTTTTTCATAGAATTTTTATGATTTTTTCTGTGGTAATTTTGTTCATAGAATTTTTATGATTTTTTTTGTTCATAGAAATTGTGTATGATCAAAGTCATTTATGTATGTTCATATTTAGAAGAAAAAGGAGGAGAGAAAAAAGGAAAATAAGAAGGAGAAGAAGAAGAGAAGAAGAGGAGAGGAAGTAGAGGAGAAATAAATAATAAGATGAAAAAGAAGAAAAAAAAGAGTAGAAGAAGAAGGAATAGAGGAGAAGAAGAAAAAATAGAATAATATATTATTCTATTTTTTCTTCTTCTCCTCTATTCCTTCTTCTTCTCCTCTTTTTTTCTTTTTTTTCTTCGATCTCCTCCTCTATTCCTTTCTTCTTCTCCTCTTTTTTTGCGTCTTCTTCCTCTTCTTATTTTTTATCGGGTATGTCGTTGTCGATATATGTACCCCCCCTCCCCGATAACTTTTAGTAAGTACTACCTAGAAAGTGTTTAATAGAATTAGTTAGAAAAATAATAGAACTAGTTAAACTAGCTAGTTTATTTTTAGTAAGTACTACTTTATTCTATTTATAGTAAGGAAATTAATAGAACTAGTTTGTTTTTTTAGTTAAAGCAATTATTCCCGCATCGACGTCGACGATGCCTATCCCGCATCCTCGTCATCGACTCGGCGGAGGAGGCCGGCTTGATCAGAGGGGCCATGTCCGGGACTGGGCTCCGCCGGGCTGGTTTTGGGAGGTGCTACCTTCCGGTGGGCGTAGGTTGGTGAGGAACCAGCCCGTCGTTGACCCGATCCTTGTTTGGTTGCGCTCGCGTGGGCCAGTGACGGTGCCGAGGCTTCCGGACACCGCGGAGGAGGTACATCACCGTGTCAGCGAGGAGGACCAGCACGTCCGTCGCTACATGGTTGCGTTGGAGGGCAGGTTCGACAGTACCTGGCAGGTTCTTCAGGGATCTCACTGGAGCTATGATCCTGTGATGGTTCCGTCCCTTTGGGTGTCCACCGCCCGCGCCGATGTCCGTCGGGCGCTACTGTTCTAGCTGTACTAGCGATGCTATATGTATGATAGTATTCGAGGTGTATTAGTGATAATATTCGGCGATGTACGGACGCATGGAGATGATGTAGTTTTGCTTATAATTGAATGCATCCTAATTTGAATACTACTTTATTTTGTGATTTGATTTTGCTTATTGAATGCTCAAAGTGGAAAACTACTCCGAGCCTACTTTGAATGCTAAAATTGGAGAGCACTATGATTAGTTGATAGCTTATAGGGTTTTTGTTTTCGCAGAAATCTAGGAGCCCCCCTGGCCCCTCCATCATCCCCGCCGTCGTCCCCGTCACCGCCCCCTCCGACATCGAGGTGAGACCAGCCAAATCCTATTTTAGAAAGATAATTAAACGATATTTCGGGTTGACTGTAAGTCAGTCGAGTCTCCACCATATATGAGAGGACGAAGAACCCGGACTGTTGTCGTGGGGGTAGCTTCTCCTTCGTTCCCGTGTGCTAGACAATTTGGTGTAATGCACTCGAGAATGAAAGGAGGAGCTACCATCACCGACGGTCGCACATGTCAGAGAGGAATCAGTGAGGGAGAGTTCCACCATATATATATGAGAGGACGAAGAATCCCGACTGTTGTCGTGGGGGTCGCTTCTCCTTTGTTCCCGTGTGCTAGCTAGACATTTTGGTGTAATGCACACGGGGACAAAGGGAGGAGCGACCATCACCAACGGTCGAATGTATACACCACGTGAGCTGAGAGTTTTCAAGAAAAGACTCGACAAACCGATAGTCAACCCGTGATGAATAATAATGATCTAACTTAGGTTTTTTAGTACATATATTTAATTGTAGATGTTTAATATTTGAATTATATATGAACATAGGAAATGTCGTACTCGGACGACGAAAGTCTCCCCGGGGAGTGCGACTGGTGCCACGACGACCGAGGTCAGTGCGACAGGCCTCACCTGGATGAAGATCGGCGCTTCAGTATTAAGCTGGAGGAGACGTTCGATGTTGAAACGGTACGCAACGACGACAAGTGTTATTTTTTCGTAATTAAGCACGACTTCAACTATTTCAACGTGTACTTTTCATCTCTTACAATTCGGCTAGCTTATCCCATGCCATGCAAGACGCTACGTCTTGGAGAGGATGGGTTTTGAAGACCATGAAAGTATGGAAACAAAGAAAATTCACCTAAGGACCCATCATGATATAGATTTTGAAGTAATCCTGTATAATTCTGAGAGCGTAACCCATTTTGGTTGCAAAAATTGGGAAGCATTTTGCAAGATGTATGGTTTTGATGAGGGTATGCTTGTCACCATGGATCTTGGTGATCCTGACATCGAGCAAGCCAATATGGACATTTGGGTCCTTGTTGATACGCCTCCAATTCTACCGCTATGTGAGTTTCTCAAACATAGTTATTAGCTAATTTATATTGTTCATTTCAAAATAGTTGACAACTTATTTTCATTGACAGCTTATTTTGATTGTTCAAACAATGTGCGGAACATGGTAGACAGAACCTACTACACCGATGGCTCTGAGTTAACTTATAAGGACAAAACTCATCTGGTCGGATTTTGTACTGATATTGAGAATTACAATATCTACAATCAAACTCCTCATCATTATGGTCCTCCATACGTGCCACTAGTGCATGTGGTGAACTACGGTAACTACTATGGAGATACCCTGGTATGATTTCTTACTATTACGACATCCGTGCATATTTTGCATAGTTCTAAAACTAGTGCATTATCATTGCTAACTATGAAGTTATTACTATGTTTTTCAACAGATAATCCCAGAGGATTGTGTGCCTCATTCGATGTATCAGAATGGTAGGCTTGATGTTTTGAATATACAACCAGGTCATCCTACGAATCTCAACTGTCTGTGACACCCCAAAATTTTGGCCTCGTTTTATTTATTAAAATGTTGCCAGGAAGTAAAACTTTTCCAATTGTCAAGTTTTACCTTTTGTGATTTTGGATTTTTGCCTCTAGTGGGAGAAACCTTCAAAGGTATTGTTGGACTTGATTTCTCTCTATAATAAAACCATTATTTATCAGTGGATTTAAATGTTGCAAGATTTATTGATTCAAAAAGCTTTCTTTAAAATGATTTCCTTTTGCATTTGGGGCCTATTTGCACTACAACCATTTGATAAATGCTCCTAAAATTCCACCAAAATTTGGGGATGTCATGTGATGTTTCCACATCACTTTTATGCAAAGATACCTTCTGGCCATTGGAGACTTTGAGCTCTACACCAATTTTTCCAATCTGGTCCAGTAGGCACTTTTGCACTGCAACCCATTTAAATATTTCTTCAAAAATTCTTCCAAGTGTTTGGAGATGACAGTGGATGCATACAATTCATCTTCAAGCAAAAACCCAATGATGTTCTTTGGAAAATTTGAGTGGATCAACCTCTTTTGCTTTCTGGTCCAAATTGGTGATTTGTACTGCAACCATATTTTTCCTTGCTCTAGTGACCCTGAGCTTTTTCCTACTTGTAGCCCTCCCTACCAAACTCTTAAGTCCAGGAGATTGGGCTCATTGGAGGTTTTGAAGTGCATGTTCTAAACCCCTTTTCTTTCTGCCCAAAACTGGAGTTTTGCAAAACTTGCACTATCAACTTTCTGTTTTTGCCAAACTAATCTCACCACCATCTCCTGTATCTAAAGAGACACTGATCTGGAGACTTTGGCCACTCCAAGAGTTGCCTAAGTGCACTTGACATTCTGTCGAACACCTGGGGTGCATAGTCAGTTTTGGCAAGCTCTCTGGTTTGCATTGTGGACTTGAACCCCTGGCCTATCAACCTTGTCCACAGAGTGCCTAGCCACCCCTACCCTCGATCTGTGCTTTGCCAGCTCCACCCTCGCGCTCTAGACCATGCTGGCATTCCGTCGAGCACCTGCCGTGTGTGCTCTGGGCGCGCCCAGAGCGCACGTTTTGCACGCGCGCGCACTACGCTGACACGCCGCACTGCCGCGCTCGACGTGACTCGACCCTGGTCCCTTCTGCATCGCTGAGCCGCGCACTAGTCGCCCCCTGCTCCACGATCACTCTGGCACCCTGCTGCGCCGCTGGCCGCGCCCTTGGTGGCACGCCGGCGTCGGCAGTGGATTCCGCCGCGGACGGCGCCGCCCAAACCACCAGCGCGCGCCAGCTGCCCCTAGGAATCGCTCGTGCCTATCCTCCTGCCTGTCGGAACGCGTTCGTCGCCGCCAAGATGCCCTGCACCTACAGCAACGGCTGTCACCGGCGATCCTATCCTCTGCCACTGCGGGAACCTGCCTCGAGCGCTATATAAAGGGTCCCCGAGCCCCTCCGAGCACTCACGCGACTTCAGGCACTCCTCGTAGAGCTTCCCGCGTAGTGAATCGACCTGTGGTGGCCGTCTCCCTCAACTCCGGCCAGCTCGGCCGCCGCCAAGCCCCGGTGCGATTCGTCGCAACCGGCCACCCTCTCGCCCAACCAGCACCACCAGAAGCTTCCCCGTAGTCTTGCGGAGCTGCCCAGCTGCCCAAACTCGATCGGAGACCACCGGAGCACAATAGTCACTTCACCACCGTAGCCTTCACCCGCCGAGGAGCTCGCCGCCGGCGATTCCTTCCACCTCCGACGACCCTTCAACCACCCAAAGGACCGCCTCGGTCTAGCCGATCCATCCCCGCCCGCAGATGCCCTCGAGGAGCCGCCGTCCGTCCCCGGCGATCGCCGGAGCCCCGCTCCCATCAGGCAGAAGAGAAGAGAAGGAGGGAAGGAACGGTCAAACCTGACCAGTGGGCCCTCTGGACCCACTGTCAGCGACCCGCGCAGCGCCCTCTCTCTGTTTAAGTGGAGGCGCAAAACCCCGAGTGCGTTTTCCCTGCTGCGTAAGCGTATTACTGCTGAAGCGTTTTCCTTTTTTCTGGTTTTATTTAAAAACAGATTTTGACCAAACTTTGACTGGCTATAACTTTTAAAATAAAACTCCAACTGAGTTGATTCTTTTTCCTACCTCTCTAAAATTTCATCTAGTTTATTTTAAGATTTATTTCAAAAATATTTTAGACAGGTTTTGGTACTGTGTTTGAAATATTTGTATTTGTGTATTTTGCAAAATAGGATTTTTGGAGGAAAAGGAAAGCTTCCAATAAGTGCATCCTTTGCATACTCTTGAAGGCAAGCATTTCTGAACTCTGGCATAATATTTGCTGTGGTGTCCGGATACGATCACAGCACCTTTTGTCTTGGAGTATAAGTGACAGTTTATGTATCGATGTAGTCTCGTGCATGAGTGCACTTTGGAGTTGTTTGTGGCCAGCAATGGATACCCTGAGGATTTGGATCGCCCTCGTGAGCTTCTCTTGCACACCGGTAGGAAGCGGGAAAGTCGTGGTCTTGGGTAGACACGAGCTTGTCCCTAATCCCTCGTTGTGACGAGTATGCCCGGCATAGCATGGTGAGGCTCGAGGAGTGGTGATTTATTTCACTAGTGGTAATATTGTTGGTGGATACTTGGATCACCTGAGTCGGTTGTAGACCGAGTCTTGTTCAGTAGCTTCCTTTTGTCGGTACCACCACTTGTCCCTGCAGGGGACAGGGTATGGTTCAGTAGGTTGTCAACCCCTTTCCAAAGCACACACTGTACAGAGAGGCCGTGATGAAGGTCCCGTGATGAAGGTCCCGTGGCCACGGATTAAAGCCTGTCATTCGGTCCGGGGGCATGGGTGTTTTCGGTTGTAGCCAAAGGGGATAGCTTCCCCAGTTTGCGCGCGGTATAAATTTTGTGATCCCATGCTACGTCGAGGTTGTAGCCTCCCCACTTAGAGTTTTGCTTGGCAGGTGTCGTGGGTGATTCCAGGCACTAGTGAGTTAAGCTGGTGTGTGCAGGTCAGGCGTGTTTTCAATCAAAAGACCGTAGACGGAATTAGTCCCGAGGGACTGAGTAATTCCGTTACTCGTGGAAAATGGTACTCCCTCTGCAGAGGATACATCCTGTTGGATAGTCATGTTCTTGAGTATAGGACCACAGTCTGGGTTAAATCTTGATAACGGTATTCGGATGGAGAACGATTTAACTAGAACTCTGTAACGGTATTCGGATGGAGAACGGTTTAACTAGAGCTCAGTAACGGTATTCGGATGGAGATACGACTTGACTGAATTATCGGTTTTTGGATGGAGAAACGACTGTACTAAATATTGTTTATGATTATGACACCTTTGGATTATGATCTTTATTATTATGGACTAACCATTTATTTTATGTATATTTTGAGTATCCCTGGGATGGTTCTACCTCCTGGATATTCACTGTGATTATTCTTTTATAAGCCCTTTATGTGGTGTCGCTCAGACGCCCGACTGCGGCATTATTATTTCTGCATTTTCCGCTCGAGGAGTCATTCAGACACTCGTTTGGCACCATTATTATTATTTCTGCATTTTCCGCTCGAGGAGTCATTCAGACACTCGTTTGGCACCAGTATTATTATTTCTGCATTTTCCGCTCGAGAAGTCATTCAGACACTCGTTTGGCACCAGTATTATTATTTCAGCATTTACCGCTCGAGGAGTCATTCAGACACTCGTTTGGCACCAGTATTATTATTTCTGCATTTACCGCTCGAGGAGTCATTCAGACACTCGTTTGGCACCAGTATTACTATTCTGCATTTTTCCGCTCGAGGAGTCTTTCAGACACTCGTTTGGCACCCAGTATTTTATTTTGGTATATTTTATCCATATGTGTGCATCATGATTTTTTTTTTGTATATTTCGTGACGGATGTATGATCATCTTTTAAACCTGGAGTATGTTTGATATATTATACCCGTGTTCTTAATGTTTGCGAGTACATTCAAACGTACTCACTGGCTTGTCCCTGGCTATTGTCTTGGCCAGATTGCCTTGCGTGGAGGTATGCATCGCGGTGACAACCTCGGAGCCTACGTGTTGACATTTGCAGCCTCGCGAAGATAGGAGTTATCCTGGTCAGCTGTTCTTGTGGGAAATGGAGTCCCATAGGCGCAGATGTTTCCAACCGCTTCCGCCCTCAACTATTAGAAACCAAGTGTTGTACTCCCGGCCTAAATGGTCTTGTACTACATATTTTTGTTCCTTGCTTGGAATTCTTGTATCAAGTTGGTACCTCATCAGCTAACAGTAATCCTGGGGCTGGTGAGCACACAGGCCGTTTTTCTGGGAATTTATATCCCAAAAATCCGGTCGTGACACTGTCCATACCGGATTTCTAAAAGAAGTGGAGACATGCAAATCAAAGAATGGAAAAAATGTATGGACAGTCGCAAGGAGCTTCTTCGAAGCAAAAGGAAGCGAGGCGCAAGAATTGGAGACAGGATGATCTCCATTCTCCATAATGGAGAGTCAGGGTCTATATTGTTTTATGCTATTTTACCTTAAAGAGGGTATTTCGGTCCTACCTAATACTGATGATCATGTGCTAAGAACAATTAAGTAGGGTTGGTTCGATGACTGTGAGGATGATGATCGATCGTATGACTTGTTATTAATAACGAGTAGAAGTTGTATGATGATGATTAGTAGGACTTGTTATTATATATGATGATGCATGATGCGTGCATGAAGAGTTATTATATATCAGCGGGTGAAATGAACATGGATTTGATTGAAGTGAAGGCAACATGCATGTGGTGCGTGTCGAAAGTAGTACAATCCAAACTTGATCAAGTCCGGATTTGTATTACTTTCGACATGCACCACATGTTGCCTTCACTTCAATCTAAGCCATGTTTAGGCATAGCAGTACGTAGCGTTGGTAAACCAAGCACGGAGATATAAGAGAGGACACTTCTCTCTAATAGCTACCTAATAACAACCTAAATTAACCCCCCAAAACCCCCAAACCCCCCCTTCAAAAAAAGAAAAACCTCAGCTCCTGCCAGGTGCTGACGCGTGGATGCCTATTGGTCCCGGTTGGTGGCACCAACCGGGACCAAAGGCCCTCCTGCCTGGGCTCCCCGCACCGGCCACGTGGACGGCCTTTAGTCCCGGTTCGTGTAAGAACCGGGACTAAAGGGCTAGGGCATTAGTAATGACCCTTTAGTCCCGGTTCCTGAACCGGGACTAAAGGCCCTTATGAACCGGGGTAAAAGCCCCTTTTCCTACTAGTGTCTCGTCGGTTTGCGTTGCAACCTTTCCTTTTCAGACATGCCGTCTGAAATATCCTGTTACCAACCAGATCTGAATCTCAGACAGATATGATGGTTGGGACATTCCCAAGAATTATAATATTGGTCTTTTGAACCGTTAAGTGGATGTCTTGGCCAACACACTTATCCGGGAGATCTATTATTGTAGTATCTTGAGTCAGCAATTTAGCCATTCTTCCATGAGTTGTTGGTATGACTTAGTCCATAAGTTGTTCCTTATGGGTTCTTTGAGTTTCCGAAGTTAGACCTTTACTTGATGTTCCAGATACCGAATGGTATTGGGTTAAGCTGGTACATCAAGGAGACCATTAGAAGAGGAGTGCTAAATGTCTCTCGGTCAATCATCCAGATTTCGTTTCCTTGGCATCGCTAAGGTGAAATCCGGGAAAGTGCTGCCTTCCTTTGCATCTGCATCGTCCATCACTATTCATCATGGTAGTACGATGTGTTGCTAGGATCCTCGGCACGGATGTTGGTAAGACCTGATGATTATGGAAATGCTCAAGTTCTTGAGAGCATGCTCAGACAATAGGTTATATCCTCGGTATCAATTGGAATGTGCCTCCGTTTGCCGAGTTGTCTTATAACTCTAGTTTCCTTTCCAAACTAAGTATGCCATTCTTTCGAATTCCTTGAAACGATCAATTCTGAATTGCCTCAGGTTGGTATGATGAGTTCCAATGATCTATGCATCAAAAGTAATTCTTTTTGCCACTTAAGGGAATAATTCTACGAGTCACCTTCCCTAAGGTGTCACATTATGGAATCATGGCAATTATCATCCTTACTACTTTGAAGCCATGCACCATCTTACTCAAGTGTGGAATCGTTGCCTACCAACTTGAACCCTCGTCATCTGGTTCTTTCCTTCCCTCTCGATGTGTGTTTTGTGTCTCAGCTCGAGAGATGTTCCTATGTCTCACTTCGTGAGTTGATCCTGAGTTGCTTGATCTTGAGAAGATCGATTCTTCTAGAGTTTTCCATTTCTTCTCGTTGTCATGTTGGATGGAGTTCTTAGAGCAAGACGTCGAGACAAAGAGGATGATCAAATCAACGTTCTTATGAAGTGCAACCTGGATCGTGGAGATTGTGCTAGCTTTGTGTCTCCTCTGTCTTCTTACCTCACGTCTTGAATCTCGGGACGAGATTCTTGTTTAGTGGGGGTGATTTGTCACAGCCCTAGAATTTGATTGTAATTAGTTGCACAAGCATCCATGCATCATGTCTAATTTTCGTTGAAAGTTGAAATGGGGATTGTTGAAACCCTAGCATCAAATGAATTCAACTAGGTTCAATAAAAATATTTTCAATGAACCCAAATGCCCTGCAGAAAAGTTTATCATTTTTGAATTGGCTAAAAACCTCTACCAAAAATGGTGCACATATTTCTAGGACATTCTGGATTTTTGAACTAATCCATATTATGTTTGAATTGGGGCATTTAAATTATATAAATAGTTTAAATGTTCTAATGATGGTGAAACTAATTGAGGGCTGTTGGAAATAATTTCAAAAGTGCCCACAAATACTTTTAGAATTTTACAAAATGGTTCGGTATTTTACTAGTAAATCAAAACAGAGAAAAGAATAGAAAAACAGAAACAAAATTAGAAAAGGAACCTACCTCGCCTTACCTGCTTGGCAGCCCAGCTGGCGGCCCAGCTCCTCCAGCCGGCCCAGCCCACTGGTAACTGAGTCGTCTCCCACCTCTGCCAGAAGGCAGAGGCGTGTCGCCCGCGCGTGCACCGGACGCCACCTCCTGCTTCCTCCCCCCCCGTCCTCGACCGAGCACCTGGAGACACCCCGAGCCCCTGGTCCTTCTTCCTCACTCTCTGCTCTCCCCCTCGCCCTCTAGCCCCCTTGCCCGACCACACCAGAGAGCGCTCCGCCGTCGCTGTGTTTCACCCGCGTGGCCACCGTCCTCCTTTCGCCGCGCCGCCGTGTCCGGCATCTCCGTTGTCGAGCACCACAGCTCCAGGCCAAAGGAAACAAGCCGGAGGGCTCCGCTTCGTCGCCATCGTCGTCGCCTTCGCCATCGGCCGCCGGAGATCCGCCTCGCCGCCCTGCTCGCTCCGACGCTCCCCCGGCCCCGCCGTCTGCACTGGCCAACTCACCGTGAGCCACTGACCCTCTCCCCTCTGCCTTTTCCCTCGCGCGCGTCCCGTAGCGCCGTCCCACAAGCTCCCGAGCTCACCATCGGCATCCTTGTCGGCGTCGTGGCTTGAGCTCGAGACAGCCGCGCCCTTGCACTGCATCGAGGTCCTGATGACCCCAGGAGGCCGCCTAGCCCCTTTGCTCGCTCGCCCGCTTGCTCTAGCACCGCGCCCGTGCAGGCAGTAGCTCCGGCCGCCGCCCCGCTCACCGCCGTCAGCTATTCCGGCCACCCTAGCACCACCCGCCACCACTGGTTGACGCGCCTTGTCACGCTGCTTCTGGAGGACCCAGCCACGCGAGCTCCCGTCGCCGGAGTTGGCCGGACGGGCAACCCCGCCGTGCCCCGATTAGCATTAGCGGCTAACCGCCGTTTTGGATGACGTGGACACATCATTAGCCGCTAATTGCGCCACTAATTAAACCTCCGGTGAAATTGATAGCCGGGCCCCACCGCCTAACTAACAGGCTAACTAAATAAGATTAAGTTCAATCTAACAACAGTGGGCCCGCGTGTCAGTGTTGACTATGCTGACGTGGCCGTTGACCCGACCCCACCTGTCTGTGACTCTAGCCAGCGCTTTGTCACTGACCTACGGGTCCCACTGGGCAGGTTTGACTCGGGGCAGCCCTGTTGACCCTGCTGACGTCACGCTGACGCATTGCTGATGCAATAAGTCATTTTCTGGATTTATTCTTATTCAGGAAATTTTAGAAATTAGTGCTAACTTAAAAAATTCATAGAAATTAATATGTAACTCCAAATGCAAAGTGTTATATATGAAAAATGATCAGAAAAATCCAATCTATCCATATGTATTGGTTTCATGCATGTTTAAACAAGTTAACTGGCTGTTTAGTGCAAAACATGATAAAGCACTATTTAAGATCACAAATGAGTTTGAACTTTGAATCTTTGGTTCAAAATGGCTCAAACCCATCTGGTTGTAATTGCATTAGCCCAACACACTCATTTTGCCATGTCATGTGCATGCATCATATTGTTGCATATCACCATGTATTGATTGTGTTACCGGTGTAATCTCCGTGCTAGGTTCTGCTCCCGAGGATATTCACGAGTATCCAGTTGAAGGGCAGTACCCCTCGACCACTCTACCAGGCAAGCAAAACCCCCTTGTTCATTCTGATACAATCCCACTCTCTCACTCCTGCTCTTTTATTGCATTAGGACAACAACGATTCATCTGTTACATGCTGCGGTAGTTGAACCCCTTTTCCTCTGCATGACCTGTCATTGCCACAGTAAATAGATGAAACCCACTAGCATGAGTAGGAGTTGTTTGAGCCCTTGTGTGCCTACTCATTCATGCTGGTTTGTCATGCCTACTACTACTTAGAGTTGAGTCAGGTCTGATTCATCGGGGATGAATCGGGGGTGTGTGAACATGTCCTACTATTGAGAGCTAAGTGTGTGAACACGATTTGGTAAAGGTAGCGGTGAGAGGCCATGTGGGAGTACATGGTGGGTTGTCTCATTGCGGCCGTCCTCAGGAACTGAGTTCTGTGTTTGTGATCCATGAACAGTTACTACCACACATTGGGCTCCGGGCGCTCCAAGCTCTCTCGACTTATTAATCAACCTGATCTCTGTCCAGGAGTTGCAACTAGTTTCTGGTGTTTGTAGGTAGTGTTAGTAGTCTACCAAGTGGCACCCGTTACAGGTGGGCTAGGGACAGACTAGGCACAGTGGCACGGTGTACCAAGTGGCACCCGAATGGTGGGCTTGGGAACCCGGCCGGATCTCCTTGCGGATGGAACCCGAATAGGCGATAAACCTGGACTAGAGACTTGTGTGGTTAGTCAGGTCGTGGCCGACTCCCTCGCCAGGCTTCCGCTTGAAGGTTGCCGAGATACACGACGTGTACATGGGGGTAAGTGGCGAGAGCATGTGTGAAGAAGTACACCCCTGCAGGGTTAACATCATCTATTCGAATAGCCGTGTCCGCGGTAAAGGACATCTGGGTTGCCTGTACAGTTCATAGACAAGTGAAAGTGGATACTCTAAAATGCGCAAGATAAGCGTGAGTGCTATGGATGGCCTTCTCGTAGGAAGATGGGAGCGGATCCAGAGTGGTGTATTGATAAGGTGAATGTGTGGACTCGTGTGCGCCACCTCAAAAGAGTTACTTGCAGTCGTAGTTTAGGATAGCCACCGAGTCAAAGCTGGCTTGCTGCAGTTTAACTCCACCACCCCTTTGTTGATACCGATGCATATGTAGTTAGTTCTGATGTAAGTCTTGCTGGGTACATTTGTACTCACGTTTGCTTAATTTATGTTTTTGCAGAGAGACTTTAGTCTCACTAGTAGTTCCGCGTGGACTTCGACGTTTAGCTTGTTACCTCAACTACGATCTTGTGCCCTCGGCGGGATCTTGTAGATACTCACGCTTCTCAGCCTTTTCCATTTGTAGTTGTATGTACTCAGACAAGTTAAGCTTGCGCATGTGCTTGTTGTTTGTATGCTCTGTATGTGGCATGAGACCCATGTTTGTAATATCTGGCTCTTCAGAGCCTAATGAGTAAATACTTTGAGTTGTAAAGTTTTGTTGTGATGCCATGTTGTATTTGCACATATCGAGCATATTGTGTGTATGATTTGAAATGCTTGGTATGTGTGGCATCCGACAACCTAGTTGTTTATCCTTGGTAGCCTCTCTTATGGGGAAATGTGGTCTAGTGCTTCCACTGAGCCATGGTAGTCTGCTATAGCCCGGTTTACCGTAGTCCTGCTAGCCAGTTACTACTGCTCCAGAACACTTAGACTGGCCGGCATGTGATCCACTTTGTTCCTGTGTCTGTCCCTTCGGGGTAATGTCACGCGATGATTTCTGGAGTCCTGCTAGCCTGCTACAGCCCGGGTTCCCGGAGTCCTGTTAGCCCAGTTGCTATAGCCCGGATTCACACGCTGATGACCCACACGTTCGATGCTGGTTCATGTATGCCTGTCCCCATATGTTAGCGCCACTTTGGGTTCACGACTAGTCATGTCGGCCCAGGTTCTCTATCATATGGATGCTAGCGACACTATCTTATACGTGAGCCAAAAGGCGCTAACGGTCCCGGGCCAGGTAAGGTGGCACCCGTGGGAATACCGTGCGTGAGGCCGCAAAGTGATATGATATGTTACATGCTTGATCGATGTGGCTTAGAATCGGGGTCCTGACAGTCCCGTCCGTTGCCGCTCCTCCTTGCTTCGACATGCGCCCTGGTCAGCGATGCATGCGGCGCCATGTAGGCAGGTAGGCAGCTGAGGTGGCGCGGCGGTAAAGTCTTCACGAAGGTCTGCATGCCGTCACACGGGCGCTCGCTGAGTTGGCCTGGGAGCTGCATGGTGCCACGCAGGTGCCTGCCCGGCTAGTTGGGCTGGCAGCTGCATGCGAACGGCGATGGAGACTTGGCTGGTGTGGCCCGGGAGGTGGCCCTGCTGGCGCCCTTGGGGAGGGCCTTGCCGGGTGGCCCGGCAAGGGCCTCGCCGTGGCGTGCTGTTGTCCCCGGCAAGGATCTTGCCGGGGGTCTTGTGGCTTTCCTCGCCAAGGATCCTGTCGAGGGTTGCCATCTTCTGGTCCTCATCTTGATCTCATATATCTATGGTCTTGACGAAGATGTGCATGCCACCACAGAGGTGCCTCCCGAGCCCTGGTCCAACCACAGTTAGTTGGGTTGGAACCCGCGGGCTCAAGGGTGGCTCGCTCTGTTGGTGTTTCGGCAAGTTGCCCCGGCAAGGTTCTTGTCGGGGCCACGGAGGCCTGCCCCGGCAAGGGCCTTGCCGGGGGACTCCACCCCGCCCCTTTGCTGTCTTGTGTTTCTGGTCTTGGTGTTGTCATGGTTGTCTTGGGCTTCAGCTTCTCTCCGGCTCCCCTCCTCTGCCCTGCTTAGTGTGGCTGTGGCGCGTGGCTCCGACTGCCCGCGCACAAGTAAAGGGGTACAAAGGTGTGCCCCTACTTTTGTACACCGACACGCTTGTCATGCTTCCAATCGGCTCTATCTCCGCAAAGGCTTGAACAAGACTCCATATGAGATAGTCACTGGTAATTAGCCCAACCTCAAGTACTTCTGGGTGTTAGGGTGTAAGTGTTTCATTCTCAAGAAAGGTGTTCATTTGTCTAAATTTGAGGCTAGAGCTCATGAGGGCATATTTGTTGGTTATGCTACAAACTCTTATGCTTACCGTGTCCTCAACAAGTCCACCGGACTCATTGAGGAGACGTGTAACATGGAGTTTGATGAAAATAACAGCTCCCAAGTGGACCAAAGTGGTACTTGTGATGTAGGTGATGAAATTCCTCCCCAAGCCATAAGAAGAATGGGTGTTGGTCATATCCTACCCATTGAGGAACCCCTTGTGGCCGAAGGAGAAGGACAATGTTCCATTCAAGTGGAACCATCACCAACCCAAGACCCACAAGCTTCCGAAGAACAAAGTGAAGGCCCTCAACCAAATGAACAAGATCAAGGCCAATATCAACCTCAAGATGGTGGTGAACCACCAAGTGATACCCAAGGTCAAGTTCTCACCACCGAGCAAGTTCAAGATTAAGAGCAAGCTCAAGATCAAGACGGCGCTCAAGATGATCAAGTTACCGCTCCTCAACTCTTTCATGAGGAGGAATTGGAGCGTCGTGCCGCCAAGATTGCATCCAAGCTCACTACCAAAGATCATATCATGAAGAATGTGCGTGGAAGCTTAAGAAAGGGGGTAAGCACTCGTAGACAATTAGCAAAGTATTGTGAACATCACGCGTTTGTCTCTTGTGTTGAACCCCAAAAGGTTTATGAGGCTCTCGAGGATACGGATTGGCTCAATGCCATGCATGAAGAACTCAACAACTTCGAGCACAACAAGGTGTGGAGATTGGTGCCAAGGCCAACCGGGAACCATAATGTCATTGGAACCAATTGGATATTGAAGAACAAGCAAGATGCTCATGGGATTATCGTTCGCAACAAGGCTCGTTCGGTAGCACATGGCTACTCCCAAGTCAAGGGTATCGACTACTCTTTCAATGAGGAATTTTCCGCTCTCATGACCTCGAAGTTCAAGATGTTCATGATGGGAGAGTTGAAGTTCTTTCTCGGGTTCGAAATCAAGCAAAGAAGAGAAGGAACCTTCATCAACCAAGCCAAATACACTCAAGACATGCTCAAGAGATTCAAGCTATGTGATGTCAAGCCGGCCTCCACTCCAATGCCCATCAAATGCCAACTTGACATAGATCCCAATGGTAAAGTGGTGGATCAAAAGGTATATCGCCCCATGATTGGCTCCTTGCTTTACCTTTGTGCATCTAGACCGGATATCATATTGAGTGTGGGAGTTTGTGCATGGTTTCAAGCCGCACCTAAGGAAAGCCACTATGTGGCGGTCAAGCGAATCTTTCGATATTTGGCTCATACCCCAAACTTTGCCCTATGGTACCCAAGAGGAGCTAACTTCAACCTTGTGGGCTATTCGGACTCGGATTGGGCGGGACACAAAGTGGATAGGAAGTCAACTTCCGGAGGGTGCCAATTTCTTGGTTGCTCTTTGGTGAGTTGGTCTTCTAAGAAGCAAAGTTGTGTGTCTCTCTCGTCCACCAAAGCAGAGTATGTGGCCGCCGGTAGTTGTTATGCTCAACTTCTTTGGACGAGGCAAACTTTAAAAGATTACGGTGCCATTTGTGACAAAGTGCCTCTTTGGTGTGACAATGAAAGCGCCATCAAGATCTCTCTCAACCCGGTGCAACACTTCAAGACGAAGCATATTGAGATTCGGTATCACTTCATCCGGGATCACACTAGGCAAGGGGAGATCGAGCTCAACTATGTCAACACTCGTGATAACCTTGCAGATATCTTCACGAAGCCCTTGGATGAAGCGAGATTTCGTGAGTTAAGGCATGAGCTAAATATCATTGATTCGAGCAATGTGTCTTGAACCCTTGCACACCCCACCATTCTCATCTTGATGTCTTGTTTGGGTGTAGGCATGGATATAGGGGGTGTGTTGTTCTCCCAATGAACTCTCCCCTCATTATGCATAAATTGATCATGTCTTTCACATTAGCCATTTTTATGGTACTTGTGCTTCAAAGATGAGTTTTGGTCATGAGCCCAAGGTTAAAATCTTCGCGGTGCCACTATTGCAGGATGCTGCTAATGCGACACTACAGTCAGAGACCCTTCGACAAAACTGTGTGCGATGCCATAATCGCAAACGATGGTGTAAAAAACTGTCAAAAAAGGCGCAAAACATTTTCGATGGAGGATGCATCAAACACGGTTCAAATTTTAGTTGCGTGTGTGATGTAGGGCATACGGTTCAGCTCAATTAACTGTTTGCGATGAGGAGGAAAAAAGAAACATGTAGCCAGATGAAGGTGTGTGCGATGTACAACATAGGGTTCACTCGGATGAACTGTTTGTGATTAGACAACACAAAAGAAACGGTCAGCCAGATCAAAGGTGTGTGCGATATACGACATGCGGTTCACTCGGATGTAGTGTTTGCATTGAGACATGAGAACAGAAACGGTTCAAATGAACAAGATGTGTCTGATACGAGGCAAACCTGTCTGTAATCGGAAACGTGTGCGAAGACCGATAACAACACAGACGATTACTGCTATGAAGCCGTGTGGGTTGTGAGCAAACGATTGCTGGTATGCAATTGTGAGTGATTGATGAAAACATCACCGACGGGTTCCATTGTTTAGTCTGTGTGCGATGTGATTTTTCTTTGTCCTCACACCATCTACGCTCTGTCTACAGAGCATCAACATATATACTTAAAAAGACAGCATTACATAACCAAATTAAGCATAAAATTACAGAAGTGACTACACACTTAACATTTGCACACACCAAAGTAAGCAATTACATGCATACTAACGTAGGATAAACGAGGATCTAATCATCTACTTATTGTTGCGACGACGCCTGCCATTGCTATGCTTCTGGCTAGATCCCTAGCCATTTTGGGGAAGGAGGCAATTCCTCATGTCAACGATCCGCCTGTACATGTCGTAGCTCGTGTACGCCTCCTTGGACGCGTACACTACGTGAGCTTTGTCGAATTTCTCCATCCAGGCCGAGTGCCAGGCACGCTTGTCCTTGTTGCACGAATCCTTCATGTCTCTGTAGTAGGGGTCGATGATGGCCTCGGCGAGGTGAACTAGTGAGTCCTTCTCATGCTCCTAGCTGCCCCAAATCTTGTATTGGCGCTGGATGTCGATAGGATTCTGGCAGGCGATGCCCGAACTCTTGAGCGCCTTTACACCGTTGGTGATGTCCACCATAGCGAAGATGTAGTGGGGGCTGTTGATAAACCTGGCGAAACGCTCGCAAGGCCTTGTTGCCAGGCAGTAGTGGTAGACGAGGACGTGGTGGCGCACGCACATCTGGGTGACGGCGACCTTGGGACGAGACCCGACATGAGCACGGGTGTACTTGAGGTTGAACCCGACCACCTTGTACTTATCCTCGGCAAGCAACAGCTCCATGATGTGGATGTAGTGCTCCACCTAGACCGGGTGGTTGGTGTAGACCACCGAGAGGTCCATTAATCTTCTGTGGGTGTCCACCACGGCACGCATGGTGAACTGCTGCTCCTCGTCGGTAGCCGCTCGGAGCGCCATTGGAGCCACGCAGGATACCCTCTAAGAATTTCTCGTGGTGGGTGTGCTTCTTGCAATGGTGGGGCACGATCGAAAGGTTGAAGAGACACAAGGGTAGGTTAAATGGCCGCTGTAATAAATGGGGGCTGGCCGGGCTGTAATCGTCACGTCTTCTCACGGCGTTCATAGCGGAGGATTCCAGTGCACGCTTGACAACACCGCACCGCACGCGTGGGCTCGAAGAGGCGCCAAATGTATCGTTGATGAGCCTGTTCCTGCGCTACCACGCTGTTTACCGCGCAAGCTTCCCGCCCGGCTAGTTTGGCTACGCGTCGGCTAGAAGAGGGATAAATTGTGGGCGTTTATTCGCAAAAAGCTTTGTAGAAACGAAGTGTGTGGACGGACTTTGGTCATAAGTTTACCCTTGGGTGACGAGGTCAAAGTTACATAGAAGGGTGATGATGGACACTCGAGTGCGATAATTAATTCTGCGCTCTACAGTGCACACGGTGGAAGAAACCAACTGTGTGCAATAATGTCGAAGAGCGCAGTCGAGTTAGCTATACAAATCGTGTCCTGTGAGATCGACAAGGTAAACTGATTCGAGAATGGTTAATAAAATCTAAGACCGTTGCATATTAAGGTCAAAATAGTGCTAGCAATATACGAGTCTCATATGATGCCATTTCAACGATTGTACCACAAAAGCTCGAAATGTTACAAGGTTCAAATTCCAGAGTTATATGGCTCAAATTCGAGGATTACAAGGTTCAAACTGATATTAGAAATGAAATTCAGCTCATCAGCTGCAAAGGCTCGCGATGATCCGCTAAACATGGATATCAGAGAGGTTCAAACTAATATCACCGCTTCTAAGCCTGGCTTCGAAACCTCACAATTTTTTGCAAAGGGGTCAGCCACTGAGAAGTCATGTATGGGTTTGACACGATGACTTCCGATTACTCTGTCATTTGAAGTACCAAAATGAAATTCAGCATTTTTGGAGCCTACTGCATTCTGGCGCAGGCGTCGGCGCTGATCAACTGACCATTCATTTTTGCAAAATAAATGTAGGGCAAACCTCATTTCCTTCAGCACCCTTGCTCTGAGAACAAAGAACCTGGCGAATATAATCTCCGGTAAGGTCCCTCGGTAGGAGTTCAAAGTAATTTCTGAGAGATGCAGATCTAGGCATTCGACGTGATTGTTATATTGTATCACATTATCCACCACAGGGACTAATCTTATCAACAAAAGAAGAAAACTTGTTAGTGCCTACATGCAGTTTTGAACATTACTACAGGCCTAGCTATTTGGTTTGCAGGATTTGTAAAATGCACTAACATGCCATCTTCGATCTGATATGATTAATATGGGCATTTGATTACATTCTAGAAAAATGTAGCCTTCTTCACAAGAGGTTGGAGTGGATGAAAAGTTCCCTAAGAAAACTAGTACAAATGAATCCAAAGGAGAAATGCGTATTGATTGTAACCATAGGGATCACGCAGACAATATGGGGGGGCATGTATGTACTAAAATCCTCCAAAAGAACCTTCAGAAATCGTAGTACATTGTCATTGTAAACTTGGAAAAAGGTGTCACAAATTGAACTCCCTTATGGTTAACATTTAACAGGAAAAGAACATCACCTCGATATATAGCTTCTCCAGGCACGACAAGCATCTCAGGAAACTGACAACTTGCTCCAGGTCGGGCCCGATAGATTCTAGTGCCAAGACCTTCACTGTGCGCAGTTTCGGGGTCAAGCTTGTCGAAATCATTTTCTGAATGGCAGACGAACAAACATCTTCAAAATTAGAAATAATGTTAATTTGTAGAAGGAGAGGTAGAAGGCGGCTGTTGTACCTGAACGGGTGTGGATCCAATAACAAGTTCGGAGTATTTGTCAGACGAGTAGCCCACCACTATCAATTTCGGCGCAGAAATGACATTGATTCTTGTTGGACCTTCTTGATCAACTACAAGTATTCTCTCAAGTGCAGGTGTGTCCTGGATGACCATACCGTGGTCCACCTTTTGTGATGTCTTCCTGCCGCACCAGCAACACACATAAATAGTCCGGAGAGTCATGGAGGTGATGTGGAAGGTACTCAACCCATTGATCGCCTGAAGACGAAGGTACTCGAGTGCAGTACAGCCATGGAGCAGGCGCTCCATGTCACCCTTCGAGAGGCAGATGGCGACGCGCTCGAGGTGCTTCAGTCGTGGTAGAATAAGAGCGGGCGCGTCATTAAGGGGCGGGAAATGGCAGTTCCAGAACTTGGCGACGCGCAGCGTGGGCGCGAGTGGAGTGCGGATGTTGGCAGCGACCGCATATGCCCATCATCAAAAGTGAACTCCTCGAGCTGATCTAGGGCGGGGGATCGGAACCAGTCGTCAAGATTGGCTCGGTCCTTGCCATTGGAACAGAACTTGCCCATTCTAAGGCCTTTGGTTGGGCCAAGGTGACTGTCGAGGATCTTGGAGAACGCATCCAAGCTTTTGCGATAGCCATGGCAGAGCTCGTGGGTGTCGATGAGTTCGAGAGGGCTGGAGTTCCATAGGGGGCGCCACTGCCGGGAAAGGAGGGTTGTCTGCGCCCCATATTTTATTGGGGGGAGGGAGATGATGACTCTCAACATATCATCGGGGAGGCTGCTGATTAAGTCTAGGCATGCTGGAGTCGCTTGCGGTTCTAGCTCGCCCCGCCTCCGCTTGTTGGCAGCCCCGTTCTCCACCTCTGGTGTCTCCTTGTCAGCGGCGCTTTCTGGTAGAAATGGGAGTACAGGGAATATTTAGTTAAAATAGGGCAATAGAAAAGTGTATTGGTAACTAGAAGTTATTAGGTAGGAATATAGTAAGAAAAGGGAATAACAATTGGTGTCTTAAATACTACACAATTCATTTGACATTGCTGGGTAAGTCAACATATGCAGATTGTTGAGAAGAAAACTTACTTCGAACAAAGTCTGGACCGATGATTTTGTCGGGGAAGTTAGCATATATCTCATGACCAGGCCCTTCTATGTGCAGTGCAATTTTAGTGCCAACTTTCAGTACATAAAACTTTGCAATTTCATTCGAAAAGCCAGTGCCAAAATAGGAGTCACCATGTTCATCAAGTCTTACAGTAGCAACGATTGTAAATCCTTGGTTTGTGTGCAGTATGACATTCGTGGATGTTGGCGTTCTGGGAACGGGGGTCCCCAGACTTGCCTGCCTGCGGACCACAGCGTGGCTAAGCAGCAGGCCGTACGGCCCATCTTCGTCAACAAGGCACCCAAGACCCTCGCGAGGGTCCAAGCCTCGCGAGGCGGACGATGCAAGACCTCCTATGGAGTGGCCTAGCCAAGCAGGCTCACGAGGAGCGGAGATATCAAGGCAAGGCAAACCTCACGAGGCTCTCGTGACGTGAGCCATGACGAACGGTACCAGGCGGGTGCCAGGCGAGCGCCAGTGCGCGCAGTGTCTCTATTTCCTCTTTGGTGCTAAGGAGGCCAGCGCAGGCGAAGAGTACCGAGCCATCAGGCAAAGGTTGCCATATTGGTGCAACGAGACCAAGACCAGGAGGACGGCAAGGCGGAGCTCATCGTGGAGCCCAAGACGGCGTCACCCCAGAGCTTTTTGCAGGCGAGGACCGCTTTTGTCAGGATAGCTTGTACTAGCTGTCCCCCTTGAAATTGGCCCGCCGTTGTTGGCTCCCTTCCCGCTCGATATTTGGGAGGAGGAACAGGGCCTATATAAGTAGAGCTAGCCACCACAGAAGAGATATCGAATCCTCACGCCACAAGTTCATACACACAAGAACACCTCAACCTGAGGAGGCTGTCCTTCCCTTGTACTGTTCATCATCAGCCCAAGAGGCAATCCACCACCACCACACTGGGTTAGGGTATTACACCACAACGGTGCCCCCAACCAGTATAAACCCCATGTCTTTCTGTGCTGCAAGTTCATGCAGTTCATCCGCGAGATCTTAGCGAGCTAGAGCGTAGATCGGTAGGAGGGAGTGGCTTCGCGCGCACCCTAGTGTTCGAACCTTAAGGGTTTGCCGGAACCCCACATCCGACATTTGGCGTGCCAGGTAGGGGTGCACTAGAGCTTCTTCTCCGCCAGTCAGCTCTCCGACACTCCCCAGCCACGATGTCTGGCAATTCAAAGGCCGGCCCCGACCGCTGGGCAGCCTGGCCAACCCGTGCAGCGCCGCCTGCCCATGAAGGACTTAACCCTGCACTCCAAGCGGCACGGGCGCCGCCAAGCCCCGCCGGGCGCGGGCAGCACGGCCAGGTGTCATCCACCCTCACCCCGCAACAGGTACGAGCCGCGGCGAGAGCGGCGAGTCATGCCGCAGCAACGGCGCCGCACTCACGGCGGGAGCAAGCAAACATGCGGGCAGCGCTCACCGTGGCAAGGGAGCTGCTGCGATGCAAGCTGATGGAGAGCGGCTGGGACACGCTGCTTGAGCGTGTTGCCGAGCTGCTGGACGCAGCGGTGTCGGGAGCACCACCCTTCTGCTATCGACTTCCTCCCCAGGCCACTGCAGGGCCGCGCGGCGAACCTCACCACGTCCGCCCGCCATCGACTATGCCTGGGGGCTTCATCATGTCACGTCCCTAGCCTTGCTATGCACTTGGACTAGCTTGGTTGCTGCATCATGTCTAAATTTCATTTAAAGTTGAATTGGGGATTGTTAAACCCTAGCACCAAATGAATTCAACTAGGTTCAAAATAAAAATATTTTCAATGAACCCAAAATGCCCTTCATAAATGTTCATTATTTATGGAAAAAGGTTACAACCTTCACCAGAGGTCATGCACATTTTTCCAAGCCATTTATGGTCTTTGAATTAATCCATATTGTATTTGAATTGGAGCTATTTGAATGCTATATATATTTCAGATGCTCCAAAAATGTTGGAAATTGTTAAGGGTCACTGGAATAATTCAGAAGTCACCCATAATTATTTCTAGGATTTTATGAAATGGTTTAGTATTATTACTAAATCAAAACAGAGCAAAAGAAATAGAAAAATAGAAATAAAAGAGAGAGAGAGAGAGTTACCTAGCCTAACCTGGCAGCCCACTTACCTGTGCAGCCCAGCCGACCCATCTGGCCATGCCAGTCGTCCTCCTCCTTGCGCCAGAAGGACGAGGGCGTGTGGCCGCCATGCGCGCACACGCGCTGCGCCACCTCCTGCTTCCCACCGCTGCCCCGATGCACCTGGAGACGCCACGCCATCCCCGCAGAGTCCCCTCGAGCACTCGTCGCCCTCTCTCCCCTTCCCTGTCTCTCTCACGCGCGTCCACCGAGCGCGTCGCCGACACTGACCGCCGTACGCGCAGCCACAACCATTCCATCGCCTCCCCGTGCTGTCCCCTACGTCCGCCTCGACGCCTTGAAGCTCCCCCTCAACGAGAGCATCGCCGGACGCCCTGTCGCCTCGCCATCGACCCGTCGTCTCCGCGCACGGCCGTGCATCGCCGCCGTCAAATCCGTCGCCGTCCGTGCCTCCCCGAGCTCAGCGAGAAGCTCTTCGTGACCGCGGTGAGCCCCCGGTCATTTCCCCCCTAACCCTGCCCCCGTTTGGTCGCCGTAGTTGTCGCCCCCTTGCTTACCATAACCATCGCCGCACGGGCTCGTCGCCGGCGAAGCCCCAGTGACCAAATGGCCCCGCGCGTGCGTCCGTTGCACTCGCAACGCCCCGTGGAGCAACGCTAGCGCGACAGCCAGCTCGTTTGCAAGCCGCAGCGCTAACCCCGCACCCACCCGAGCTTCGGCCGCCGCCGCGAGCTTCTCTCCGGCGAGTATAGTGCACCCCAGCCGTTGTTGCATACTCCGTTGGATGCGGACGAGCATGGGCTCCCTCCTTGTGGTCGCACCGCACCTAACCGCAGCCCCTAGCGCCGCCTAGCTGCAGCTCCACCGTGCGGAATGGTCGCCGCCGGCCAGAGTCCAGCGATGATGACGTGCCACCGTCATTAGCGCCTAATTAATCACCTAGAGTCACTGACAGTGGGCCCTAGTGCCTGCTAATTAGTTTTGTTAGGTTTAATTAATCACTCTTTAGCCACCGTGTCAATGACAGGTAGGACCCCCACGTCAGGTTTGACCTAGACAGGGTCAGTTGACCTGCTGACGTCACACTGACGTCAGGCTGACGCAGAAAATCATTTTCTGGATTAAAAACAATTCAGAAATTCCAGAAAATGCCCTAAACTTCTAAAATTCATAGAAATTCAACCGTAACTCCAAATGAAATAATTTATATATGAAAAATGATCAGAAAAATCCAATCTATCCATCTGTACTGGGTTCATGCATGTCTAAACAACTTAACCTTGCTGTTTAGTTCAAAACATGATAATGCACTATTTAAATTCATAAGATGAGTTTGGGGTTGAATCTTTGGTTCAAAATGGCTCAAACCCATCTGGTTGTAGTTGCATTAGCCCAACACACTCATTTTGCTATGTCATGATCATGCATCATATTGTGCGTTGCATTGATTGTGTTTCCTTCTCTGTTGCCGGTAATTGTCCCCTCTCGATAGCCGTGATTCCAACGATGAGTTCGATGACACCGATGAAGAACTATAATATCTTCAGAATTGCCAGGCAAGCAAAACCCCCTTGTTCATTTCGATATAATCCCACTCTCTCGCTCCTGCTCTCTTTTACTGCATTAGGACAACAACGTTTCATCTGTTACTTGCTGCGGTAGTTGAACCCCTTTCCTCTGCATGACCTGTCATTGTCACAGTAAATAGATGAAACCCACTAGCATGAGTAGGAGTTGTTTGAGCCCTAATGTGCCTACTCATTCGTGCTTGTTTGTCATGCCTGCTATTGCTTAGAGTTGTGTCAGGTCTGATTCATCGGGAATGAATTGGGAAGTGGTGAACATGTCCTACTGTGTGAGAGCTAAGGGTGTGAACACGATTTGGTAAAGGTAGCGGTGAGAGGCCATGTAGGAGTACATGGTGGGTTGTCTCATTGAAACCGTCCTCAGGAACTGAGTTCTATGTTTGTGATCCATGAACAGTTACTACCACACATTGGAATGCTTAAGTGCCCCTCTTGACTTATTAATCAACCTGATCTCTGTCCAGGAGTTGCAACTAGTTTCTGGTGTTTGTAGGTAGTGTTAGTAGTCTACCAAGTGGCACCCGGTACAGGTGGGCTTGGGACAGACTAGGCACCGTGGCACGGTGTACCAAGCATAGATCCATCCGTCGAGGTGGGCTTGGGAACCCTGCACACATCGTTTGGGGCCGTGAGCGACACCCCGGCCGGATCTCCTTGCGGATGGAACCTGAATAGGCAATAAACCTGGACGAGAGACTTGTGTGGTTAGTCAGGTCGTGGCCGACTCCCTCGCCAGGCTTCCGCTTGAAGGTTGCCGAGGTACACGACGTGTACATGGTGGTAAGAGCCGAGAGCGTGTGTGCAGAAGTACACCCCTGCAGGGTTAACATCATCTATTCGAATAGCCGTGTCCGCGGTAAAGGACTTCTGGGTTGCCTATAACAGTTCATAGACAAGTGAAAATGGATACTCTCAAATGCGCAAGATAAGCGTGAGTGCTATGGATGGCGTTCTCGTAGGGAGATGGAAGCGGATCCATAGTGGTGTATTGATATGGTGAATATGTGGACTCGTGTGCGCCACCTCAAAAGAGTTACTTGCAGTTGTAGTTTACGATAGCCACCGAGTCAAAGCTGGCTTGCTGCAGTTAAACTCCACCACCCCCTTTTGATACCGATGCATATGTAGATAGTTCTGATGTAAGTTTTGCTGGGTACAATTGTACTCACGTTTGCCTATTTTATGTTTTGCAGAGAGACGTCAGTCTCGCTAGTAGTTCCGTGTGGACTTCGACGTTTAGCTTGTTACCTCAGCTACGATCTTGTGCCCTCTGCAGGATCTAGTAAATAGTCAGGCTTCTCAGCCTTTTTCATTTATAGATGTCTGTACTCAGACATGTTAAGCTTCCGCATGTGTTTGACTTGTATGCTCTGAATGTTGGGTCATGAGACCTATGTTTGTAATATCTCGCTCTTCGGAGCCTAATGAATAAATACTCTGAGTCGTAGAGTCTTGTTGTGATGCCATGTTGTATTTGCACATATCGAGCATATTGTGTGTATGATTGAAATGCTTGGTATGTGTGGGATCCGACAACCTAGTTGTTTATCCTTGGTAGCCTCTCTTATGGGGAAATGTAGTCTTGTGCTTCCATGAGCCATAGTAGTCCGCTACAGCCCGGTTTACCGGAGTCCTGCTAGCCCAGCACTACTGCTCCGGAACACTTGACTGGCCGGCATGTGATTCACTTCATTCCTGTGTCTGTCCCTTCGGGGAAATGTCATGCGGTGACATCCGGAGTCCTGCCTAGCCTGCTACAGCTCGGCTCACCGGAGTCCTGTTAGCCCAGTGCTACAGCCCGGATTCGCACGCTGCTGACCGACATGCTCAATGTTGATTCATGGATGTCTGTCCCCGTAAGTTAGTGCCACTTTGGGTTCACGACTAGTCATGTCGGCCCGGGTTCTCTGCGATATGGAGGCTAGAACACTATCATATACGTGAGCCAAAAGACGCAAACGGTCCCGGGCCATGGTAAGGCGACACCCGTGGGAATATCGTGCGTGAGGCCGCAAGATGATATGAGGTGTTACCGGCTAGATCGATGTGACTTGGAATCGGGGTCCTGACACATCAACATCTGCACGGCCGGCGGCGTAGGGCGCTCCATCTCCCCCATGCCGCCCTCGACAAGCACAAGCGCAAGCGTCGCCCCCCATGGTCCCGGTCGGATGCCATATTGTCATCCCCAAGACGCCGTCATGGGCGGGGCAACATGGAGCGTGGGGCACCACGCCGAGGTGTTCGGGGTGACGGCCCCGGAAGCCTACGCGCCCCGCATGATAGACCAAGGGTACGCACCAAAGGACGACGTCGGCCCATTCACTGGAGAAGACTGGGGAGAGGGGGCGCTAGGAGCCGAAGCCTTCCAAGAACCAACGGAGAACCACAACGATCGCGCCGGCAGCGGCAACTACAGGGTACCGCTAATCTCTCAAGAACAGTATTATGCTAACCATGGACTACAGATGAATCAGGTTGCAGCGTCGATCGACGACCCAGGCATGGCGTCATCCGTCCCAACAAGGGATACACGCTGGGGGGCACCGAGAGGGAGCCAGGAGCAAGGCCCCTCCCCACAACGCGCGACGCCTGACGACACCCGGAGGTAGGGCCTCTGTCGGGAAGGCCTCAACAACCTTTCCCCCGGCAGAGGACCTGTGGTCGCTGAGGGAACCGCTGGCGTCCTCTTTCCCTCCTCCGTGTCGTCCTGGTGACCGGTCGGCTCAGAGGAGGTCAAGAGTGGCGCTAGGCGGAGCCCTCGTTTGGCGATATGAAGCAAGGCTGGTACCTGTGAAGAAGGCCCAGTGCCTGTGAAGCTCGCCGCCCGTGACACTCTCACGTAATAATGAGTTGGGGCTGTACACGCCCCGGAGTCTCAGGGGTGCCGGCCTCAGGCCCTGGGGCTCCCTCCCACGCCTAGTGGCAGCACTTAGCTCTGCGCTGGTGAGAAGACTTGAAGACCAGAAGACTAGACTAGGTGCCGGACGCGGCCTTTTGCTTTGGATCTCTCTTTCTGTAGCTTTGCTTTCTGGATCTGGATTTGAGTTGAAGCTGAGTTTTTATCGATGCGCGCGGGGGGAGCCTTTTCTCGTTTGAGAAATTTCTTGCCTTCTGGATCTCGTTTTGTTTGGGACTCATGTCCGTCGCCTTTCCCCCACGAGCTCCTTGCGAGCGGGACTGCGCAAAGCATGCGCGCACCAAGCGCGTGCTAACGCTACAACTGGCTCTCACCTCATGTGGGGCCCCTTCCAACGGAGCGACGAGCTCCGCAAGGTTCTCAGGAACTCGACACATCGCAGCCTAGCTCAAAGCTGGCGCTGACTAAGGTAAACCAAGACAGAAAACTCACATCAGGATTCACAAGTTCACGAGGACACAAACTCACATCGCATGGAAAAAGTAAAAACTGCAGTTCGCTTACATGAGGGGCTCCCCCTCTCAAAATGCTCTCACAAGTTTTTCAAGGGCCACGCCCGAGTTTGTGCACAGGGTGAAATGACAGGAGAACAAGGGATCAGCCAGAAATGTCGCTCGCCGCGTCACCCGTGGATGCGTTACTCGCGTCATCATCGTCTTCATCGGCATTGTCGCCGCCATCGGCGACGCCCCCGACGCCGTCGTCAACCACGTCGCCTTCGTCTGCGGAGACCACCACCGCATCATGCTCGGAGTGAAGGCCCTGACCAACGCGTGCACATTGTCTTGAACCCAACGCGCTAGGTCGCCCCGGACGGCCGTGGGTACGAGGGCGATGGCGGCGTCGAAATCAAAGTTAGGGTCGGCATTCAGGAGGTGGCTGAAGACGCGGGAGAAAGCGTGCTCGAGCAGGCCACGACCTCTTTCCTCCACAAGCTGGCGAGCTCTGGCAGATCGGGCCTCCAGGCACGTCACCACCTCGGTGAAGAAGGTCAGGTGGCTGGCGTAGTCGTTCGAGTGAGGGGCCGACGCCTCCACGTCGCAGATATGGCCCAGGGCGATATTGGCCCTATTCCGGAGATCCTGAAGCATAGGGGTATGCTCACTCTCCAGTGTGCGGCGCTGAAGCACTTCTTCTGTGTTCTGCCTCGCGACGGCCTCAGCGTCATTAACCCGCCTCCGGAGGGAACGCAGCTCGGCGCGGGCGGAGGCCAAGTCCTCCTGCGCCGTGACCAGGGCGGCGGCCGTGGCTTCCGCGCGCCTCTCAGCCTCGTCCAACCTGGGCCTGAGGGCAGTGGCCCTGCCCTCGTCCTCCGTGCCCACGAGCTTCAGCTTCAGGTCGTACCTGCCCTCCAGGTCCGCGCAAACCTCGGCCACCCGGCGGTTCACCTCCTCCTCAACTCCAGCCTCGTGAGCCCCGACGGTGTCTTCTGCTTGGGCCACTTGACGCCCCCTCGTCTCTAGTTGCTCGAGCTCGCGGCTATGCTCCATGTCCTCCAGGGCCAGCGCCTCCTCACGCTTCCGGACCTCCTCCTCCTCCGCAGGCGTCCCCCTAAGCGACGCAAGAGCGGCCCTGCGCGCCTCCATTTGCTACTCAAGAGACGCGCTCCAGGCCTGGATCTCCCACGCGCGCTTCTCCGCAGCCACGCGGCGGCGATAAGCCTCGCGAGCCTCTTCCAAGGCTGGTGAGCGGGCTTCGTCGGAAACCTTGAGAGACGCCTCGGCCTTCGCATTCTCAAAGTCACGCTGATAGCGGCCGAGGTTTTGTTTTGACAGAAAGACTGTAAGGGAACCCCCTACAGTATAATTGGTGCAACAACCCCAAATTGCAAGTACCATGCCTTGAACCTGGGTGGGTGGGAAGGCATCAGCCCCTTCCCACAACTAGGCTATGCCTTAGTGAGGTTGATGGCCACCTTCAGCTTGTGCCGCTCCTCCGCCAGCCGGAGACCTTCGGCCTCAAGCTGCGAATCGACACTCGCGAGTTCTTCACCAAGTCGGCTCATCGCGTTCATCGCATCCTGGAAGAGCTCATGGCGAACCACGCTCCGCCCGCGCTCAAGCTTGAACGGCCGGCCTTCTTCGTCCTCCACCTCGGGGGCTGCGGGCGGGGCGCCAAGCGGCGCACCACCCCTTGGCAGGGGGCTGGGGGCTGGCGCCACACCCGACACCAGCCCATCCTCGCGAGAAGCCCAAGCAGGCTGGGGCTCGCTGCTAGAAGAGGAGCCGAAGATCGAAGCCAACAAGTTGCCGTCCAAGACCAGCGAAGGAGTCTTGGGCACGCCTGCCAAGCTCCACGCCAGACCAAGGGGGAGGAGCAACGAGGCCGCAGGTTCAGCACGCCAAGAAGGCCGGAGTGCCCCTTCAACCAACCCTGCTCCAGGGGCAACCAGCGGACTCGGAGCGCTCGAAGCTGGTGGAAGAGTTAAGGAAGAGGGAGGCCGTTTCTCAGGAGACTCAGCAGCCTCAGTGGAAGGAGCCCTGAAAGACTGGCGTCAGAAGAAGAAAGCAGTACACGGAGAGCCATAATGGTACGATACTTACACGTCAACGGTGATGTACTTCCTCCGCTTCAGCGGTCCAAAGATGTTGCTGCCGCTGGGGGATCCCTTCCTCTTGCGGAGCTCTTCGAAGTCCACACAAAGGCGACCGAAGGGCTGGACGTGACGGCCGGTGCACAGCGGAGCCGAAGAAGAGCTCGGAAGAATATCTTCAGGGGTGCCCGGTTGCGGCGAGCAGCCGGGCACCGTTTCACCATGACCTCCCAAGGCTCCTAGAGCCTTGGCCTCGGGAGTCGCATGCACTACAAAAAAATACACTTCTTTGATGATACGTGTTTGTCACAGTAGGTCGCGTTTTTTGTCATGCATGTACATCCATGACGATTTTATGACAGAATCAAGATAGTCATACCTGTGCTGTCGTAGAAGTGTTCCATGACATTACCAAAATTATCATCACGGAAGTGTGCACTTCCATGACGATAAATCGCGCGTCACAGAAGTGCTTTCGTCAAGGGTGACCGACACGTTGCATCCGTAACGGAACGCCGTTAAGCTATCGGGTCGGGTTTTGGATCCGATAACCCGTTAACAGCCCCGACCAATGGGGATTTTCCACGTGTAAAATCATCATTGGCTGGAGGAAACACGTGTCGGCTCATCGTTGGGACAGATGTCATCCACTCATTGGACAGAAGGCGCCTATGATACGTCGACACGTGGCACGGCCCAACAGAGGCCCATTCCTGTGAAAAGGCCGGCCCTTTTGACTTGGTCAAAAGGTGGCGGGCCGGCCCATGGAAAGCCTATTAACGGCCTGTTCGCATATAGCCCATTTACAGCCCGCTAACCCAAGGCCCGTTACGCCCTATCCGAATTAGGCCCAGTAGCGTCATCTGGGCCATCAATATGATTCCAGCCCGTTTTTGAAGGAAATATGCCCTCGAGGCAATAATAAAGTATTATTTATTTCCTTATATCATGATAAATGTTTATTATTCATGCTAGAATTGTATTAACCGGAAACACAATACATGTGTGAATACATAGACAAACAGAGTGTCACTAGTATGCCTCTACTTGACTAGCTCGCTAATCAAAGATGGTTATGTTTCCTAGCCATAGACATCAGTTGTCATTTGATTAACGGGATCACCTCATTAGGAGAATGACGTGATTGACTTGACCCATTCCGTTAGCTTAGCACTCGATCGTTTAGTATGTTGCTATTGCTTTCTTCATGACTTATACATGTTCCTATGACTATGAGATTATGCAACCCCCGTTTACCGGAGGAACACTTTGTGTGCTACCAAACGTCACAACGTAACTGGGTGATTATAAAGGTGCTCTACAGGTGTCTCCAAAGGTACTTGTTGGGTTGGCGTATTTCGAGATTAGGATTTGTCACTCCGATTGTCGGAGAGGTATCTCTGGGCCCACTCGGTAATGCACATCACTATAAGCCTTGCAAGCATTGTGACTAATGAGTCAGTTGCGGGATGATGTATTACGGAACGAGTAAAGAGACTTGCCGGTAACGAGATTGAACTAGGTATCGAGATACCGACGATCGAATCTCGGGCAAGTAACATACCGATGACAAAGGGAACAACGTATGTTGTTATGCGGTCTGACCGATAAAGATCTTCGTAGAATATGTAGGAACCAATATGAGCATCCAGGTTCCGCTATTGGTTATTGACCGGAGAGGTGTCTCGGTCATGTCTACATAGTTCTCGAACCCGTAGGGTCCGCACGCTTAACGTTATGATGACAGTTATATTATGAGTTTATATGTTTTGATGTACCGAAGGTTGTTCGGAGTCCCGGATGTGATCACGGACATGACGAGGAGTCTCGAAATGGTCGAGACATAAAGATTGATATATTGGAAGCCTATGTTTGGACATCGGAAGTGTTCCGGGTGAAATCGGGATTTTTCCGGAGTACCGGGAGGTTACCGGAACCCCCCGGTAACTTAATGGGCCTTAGTGGGCCTAGGTGGAAGAGAGGAGAGGAGGCTAGGGCAGGGCCGCGCCCCCTTCCTCCCAGTCCGAATAGGACAAGGAGAGGGGGGGCGGCACCCCCCTTCCTTCCTCCCCTCCACCTCTTCCCTTCTTCCTCCCCTTGCTCCTTTATATACGGGGGCAGGGGGGCACCTCTAGACACACAATTGATCTACGATCTTTTAGCCGTGTGCGGTGCCCCCCTCCACCATATTACACCTCGATAATATCGTTGCGGAGCTTAGGCGAAGCCCTGCGTCGGTAGAACATCATCATCGTCACCACGCCGTCGTGCTGACGAAACTCTCCCTCAACACTCGGCTGGATCGGAGTACGAGGGACGTCATCGAGCTGAACGTTTGCTGAACTCGGAGGTGCCGTGCGTTCGGTACTTGATCGGTCGGATCGTGAAGACGTACGACTACATCAACCGCGCTGTGATAACGCTTCCTCTTTCGGTCTACGAGGGTACGTGGACAACACTCTCCCCTCTCATTGCTATGCATCACCATGATCTTGCGTGTGCGTAGGATTTTTTTTGAAATATACTACGTTCCCCAACAGTTTTCACTGCTGGCCCATGTATGGCCCATGACGTCTTTCGGCCCATATGAGGCCCTATGTAACTCTTGGCCTATTAATGGCCCGTGGTGAAACTGGCCCGTAATGAACAATGTATCACTTTACACCCATTAACGACCCGTGGTGAAACTGGCCCGTAATGAACAGTGTATCACTATACCCATTAACGGCCGGTTATTCCGTTGGGCCGTTTCCAGCCCATGTTATCTTTCGGCCTTCTCAGAGCCCATTTATTCTTGGGCTCATTTCCAGCATTCGTTTACTTACGGCCCGTTACTGTCATTTTCTGCTTGTGGGCCAAATTCAGCCCGTGGTTACAGTCGGCCCGTTTGTGGTCCGTTAATACATTAGGCCGTTTTCATAGCGTCATCAAATACGGCCTATTAACGATGGCCCATTATGGTCGGCCCATGAACGGACGATTCCAACTCTAGCCCGTTTACGGCCATAATGCGGCCTGTTATTGGCCCATGTTTGGCCAATCGATCATACGACCCGTATAAGGCCCATTGATGATAAGGCCCGTAGAAGGCCCATTGTTTCTACGGCCCGTAGAAGGCCCATTGTTTCTACGGCCCGTAGAAGGCCAACTGTTTCTACGGCTCGTAGAAGGCCCACTGTTTCTACGGCCCGTAGGAGGCCCAGTGTCACTACAGTAAATATTAGTCCATGGTATTCTAGCCTAGTTTTAAAAAATAGGTTATTGCAGCCACTAGCAAACTGCGGAAAAAGAACTGCACTGACTACAAGCAAACAAATAAACAAGACAACAAGGAAATAAATAAGCAAGCAACTTATGCTAGGCTATCACGGCTATTACACATATTACATCCACTGGGCATCAAAGTTCGCCACCAGTGCAAATATAGGGAACAAAGCAGCATATAAACGCCGCAGCAAAACAAGTCCAAAATTAAACCACTTGAGAAGAGTTCAAGAAACAATATCCTGGGTACCCATAATGCTGGCAAGATGCTTAGCAAGCTTATTAACTTTCTCTTGTTTAGCGCTTAAATCCTCCAGCGCTTGCTGTTGCACAAGAAAGTACGCATCTGAATTCTGCAGGGACTTCCTCAGTCCTTCGGCTTCTTGCCGCAGCACAACTGACTGATGCCTTTCAGCTTGTAGCTGAGACTGAAGAAGACAAAGTGATTCAGGCAGCGAGTTCGAAGAGCTTGTGCCAGCGGTACTGGCCAGTAACTCGAACACTACATGAACGCAGGACTGTGGGGTTTTCTCACTGCCTACAAGATTGTTTTTTTCACCTTTCTTGGAGACCAATAGGGTTGTCTCACTATCTTGAACCTTATCTGCATTACTTTCTCTACCATTGCATAGTGGGGTGCTCTTCTCCAATATTCTGTTTGCATACTACAAGAGAAACAAGCAGACACGTCACAGGTTTAGCTTGTAGTATACGAAACTCATTTTGGTAAACCGGTTCAGTAGTAAGGTGGACAGGATAACAGCATGAAACAAACATATGTCTATGTACTATGGTCACTGTATTGTCCATATCATTCTAGTTTATGTTCCCTAATCAAGATAGAGACACAGTTCAACTCATATATTTTTAAGACACAACAGCATAGACAGAATATAAGTGTGAGAAACTACACAACATTGGCAGCACTTGTAATGTGCATCACATGAGAACATAACTATTTATACAACTTAAACTGAAATCAACATAGAGCAAGAAGTTAGAACTGCAATCCAGTTAAAGAAATAGGTTTAAAACATACCTGTTGCGCCATTGGAGTTTCAATTGGATCCTTCAAATTCGAAAGTAGTTGGTATGAGTAAATACAGTGATGCAACAGCAAAGGAGTATGGACCATAGCTACAGAATCTGACCTGAGAACAGTTGCTCTTCTGCTTTAAACCGGAGTTTGGGTTAGCTGTGGTGGTCTACGTGCTTTCGGCACTGCAGTAGCTTTACAAACTGCTCGTGTGGGGGTACTCTGTGGTGGACATGGTGCTTTGTCAACTATAAGTTGGTTACTATCCGCTGGGGTTGCGGTTATATGGGTCGTAGCTGGTTCTCTGCCCAACGGTGTAAGTGTGCAATCTGGAAGAGTCTCGGTTATGTGTGGTGGGGCTAGTTTGTGGGCCAGTACAACCATGGTTCTATCTGCATCGACGGGTAGCACTGTCTTTTGTGAAGAACGGGTTTTTGCTCCCTTAGATACTGCCATCACCCCCTCCAATTCAAATGGCTGATAAACAAGAAAAGAAATTGAACGTACAGACATTGTATGATAGACAGATGTGGTAATTCACATATATTTTGTCTAACCAAATAGGACAGGATGACACAATTTCACATATATGATGCCTAACTAAACAGGATAGCATGACACAGTTTCAGATATATGATGGATAACTTAACAAGATATAATGGCATAATTCAACATATGATGAGTACCTAAACAGGATGGCATGACAAAACTATATGATGTCTTTCTAAAATAGGTTGGGATGAAATAATTCACATACTTGTTGTCTAAGTATACAGGATGTCATGATATAATTGACATAATTGATTCATATACTAAGCATCTGGCACTCGCATGTATGATCTCTAAACTAAGCAGATAGAATTCAATATTGTGCATATGATGTCTAAACTAAGCAATGCAAGACACCATATGCATCATATGAGAAATATAAACATTGCAACTTAGAGCATACACCTCAGGTGGGATATAGGACTGGTCATCTGTCTCTGAATCCTCCTCTGAGGAGCTCCCTGTAACCATCGAAATATATGCTTCAACAGGTATCATTGCTCGCTTTGAAGACCTTGTTTTCACTCCAGATTTTTCCATAACCGGCTCAAATGGCTGATACACATGAAGAGTAGTTCAATATACACAGATTGTCAACAAATGGAATACGTAATGAAAAAAATATGGCATGAGATAATTCACATATATGATGCCTGGCTCCATGGCGGTGCATAATTCACATATATGATAACTGGCTGAAAAACATGGCATTGCATAATTCACATATCTGATATAGAAAGCAAACAGGAGGCATTCACACAAAGCATGTCTAATATAAGCAGATGGCATGTCAATGCAAGACACCATATGCATGATATGAGCAATATAACCCAGCCAAGTTAGAGCATGCACCTCGGGGGTGGGGGAATACGACCGGTCATCTCTCTCTGAATCCTCCTCTGAGGAGCTATCTGTAACCAGCAAGAAATCTGCATCGACAGGTAGCACTGACTGCTCAGAAGACCTTATTTTCACTCCAGATTTTCCCATGACCGACTCAAATGGCTGATGCACAGGAAGAGTAGATGAATGTATAAACATTGTTGACAAATGGAATACATTATGGAAAAAAATATGGCACAATACAATTCACAAATACGAGGACTGGCTAAACAGGATGGCATTGCATGATTCAAGTATATGATGCCTGGCTAAAGAAGATGGCATTGCATAATTCCCATATACTCCCTCCGTTCCTAAATATTTGTCTTTTTAGAGATTTCAAATGGACTTCCACATACGGATGTATATAGACATATTTTAGAGTGTAGATTCACTCATTTTGTTCCGTATGTAGTCACTTGTTGAAATCTCTAAAAAGAAAAATATTTAGGAATGGTGGGAGTATGATATAGAAACCAAATAGGTGGCATTCACACAAAGCAAATCTAAACTAAGCTGATGACATATAAGATGTATAATGTAAGCAATGCAAGGCGCCATATGCATGATATGACCAACATCAGCATGCTAGGTTAGAGCAAACACCTCAGGTGGTAAACAGGCGTGGTTGGCTCCTTCTGAATCTCCATCTGAACAGTTATCTTCCTCTGGAATACAATCTGGAAATGTAGGAGGGGGGGTCACTTCGCCCACCAGGGAGCGGCGTCTGCATGACATTATATTCGCACGCAACGGTCTTCTCTTTTTCTCTACATGTTCAGTACGATTGTGTACAATATCTGACATGCATAATAAAAAATAGTTAGATTTTGTAAGGCCTAAGGGGTGCATGCAAAAATCAAGACTGATGGTAGCAAATGAGTGGATGGATCCAAAACTAATGATAGCAGGTAGATTATAGCTTCAGTTTAAAAAGATACACAATGGATCCTCTATTGTTTGTTGCCCACCCAACATGAACCACATAGAAGACCCCAGATGAACCAGATAGTCGACAGATAATATTCATTGCTGGCTTGATATGAGACCCATGGGCAATTCAAAACTCAAGATTGAACGATAAAGTAGCAGGTAATAATAACCGATGTATAACGTAAGCAAACACGAAAGACTGCAACCTCTCTTCCGGAACTGTGTAGTCCTCAGGTTCATCTGCTCAGTCGATGATGGTAATGGAGTTGATGTGGCTGCCGGCAACGGGGAAGATGATCTGACGCGGCGAAAGGAAGTCTGCAGGGGGATCTCTGCTGCAGTGAACGCTTCTGTCGATGGTGCACCTTAGGTGGGGTGGATGACGACACGGCAAGAGCAGGACATAACACACAGAGTTTTCTTTGATGCCTATCTGAAAATGAAGTAAATCTATAAGGGCTCCTTAGAATTGGAGGATTCTATAAATGCAGGGACAGGAAAAACACAGGAATAGGATAGGAATGCACGTGCAAAACAGAGCATTTGGAAACAAAGGATTTCAGTCAACTTGGGTGTTTGGCTCACATGAATTGGAAGAACAGAGGAATGGAGAAATAAATTGATGCGACGAGTGTACAACCTCTTTGGCATAGCCTTGTGGACCTCAGCATCATTGGGTTGGACGTGGAGGATGGTGATGATGCTGGTGTCACTGTCAGTGGCGGGGAAGAAGATCCGAGGCCTCTGGAAACGGCGCCGAGGGTACTGCTCCGCTGTGATCGACAGCTCCGTCGTTAGAGCAGCTCCGCTAAGGTGTACGGCGACGAGGCTAAAGCATTACAAGACAGACAACGTTAATCTGAAGTGGGACCCTAATATCATATGCAATAGATGATGTAAAATACATCACCAAAAAGTGCTAGATGTAAAACGCATCAGCCGTGCCATGGCCGCTCCGACAGATGCTGTAAGTACTGTTCACTCTGAACTTAACTGAAGAAAATGAACTTCACAGTCGAAACTGAATTTTACTGTCGAAACTGATTGAACTAGTAACAGAGCATTGCAATAGATGTTTAGGGCGTTCGAGCACTAGTAGCAGAGAAGCAGTGATCTCAATCAGCAAATGCTCGAGCAGGGAACGCACTAGAAGAGAGCAAGTCGTGCAGTAGCACCGCGAGCGAGTGCTAAAGCAGCAACTCCTGCAGCTGCCGGAGGTCGTGCAGCAGCAGCAGCGCAAGCGAGAGCAAGAGCAGAGCAGCAGCACGAACGAAAGCAGGAGTAGTGCAGCAGCACGACAGACAGTAAGAACAGAGCCGCAGCGCGAGCGAGAGCCGGAGCAGCTGCAGCTAGTGCCGTTGTGGAAGTCGCCGTCGAGGAAGCAAGAACATGGGGGAGAGATGCCGTGGATGACGTGGCCGGCGACGGCGCCGTCGATGGAGACACGCCATGTCTGCTCGGTATCGAGCACCGGCAGCCCCGTGAGATCGAATAAAACTTAAAATGCAGCGGTGAGTGCAGAACCTCCTTGGTGGCGCCGAGTTGGCCTCGGCTTCATCGGAGGAATTGGTGAGGGTGTTGCGGTTCCGGTGGGGCAGGTCAAGACGGCGCTGTGGGGATTGAGGTGGCGCGATAGACGAGGCGAACGTCGGGGCAGCTCCTTGGAGGTGGAGGACGGGCGGCTGATCTGGCGGGACGACGAGATCGACAACGGATCCTCATCCGGTGCGGTGGATGAGGGACGACGAGCTGTGGCGGTGGACGACATAGTCGGGGAAGAGTCTCCGGCTGGGCGGCGGTCGGGAGGCCGACGGAGGAGCGTGGGGTTTCATGGGTTTTGGCGGCCTCGGTGTACGAATGGGGGAGCAAAGGGGGAGGGGAGCCAAGCTTAGGGACGCGCTTGTCTGAAATGTAGGGTAAGTTACCAGCGTACCCCCACCGGTTTTGACACCGCGACGTGGAGCTTCATTTCCGGTTGAGGGGTAGAAGGGGGATTTCGCGTGTCTGGGCTGCGGGAGCGATTTCGTATGAGAAGGGAGTTCTCGCGCGCGTCCAAATTTCGGGATAACAAGGCGCGGCGCGGGTTGAAGAAGCGGGAGTTTCAAAGCAGGCGAGACAAAAGATACTCGAGCTTGAAAATTTCGGGATAACAAGGTGCGGATTCCTTGTTCGGCAGAACAAACTTAACATGTAAAAAAATAATTCATACAAGACACAAGAGAGTCATGTCCCCTTTTACTATATTGCTATAGATGCCATTGAAAAAACTACAAGAAAAATGTAAAAAAATCGGGAGACCAAGATTACCCTGCACAGTACCAAATCGATTTGCACTTCCCTCAACAACAACAAAAAACAAATCAATTCCCCCCAAAGAAAGAGTAATGTCCCTTTTTATATGATTACAGATGCCAAGATCTCGAATTTCAATTTTTGAATCCACATTATGTTGAATTCGAATATATCGTTAGGTGACCTTGCGGTTTATAATTGATGTAGTCGTACATTTTGATCTTCCATCATATATGAACATTTTACTCCACCATGTGAACATATATATTGTCGTCTACCATATGGACTAAATTTGAATCAATTTTCCTTATTTGAATATGATTGTTGTCAAGTTATACAATAATTTAAATATTATCTTGATAACAAAAAACATACATATAGCAGTAATCATATTTCACTATGAATTACATGTACCATACGCTCTCCAATTCAAATATTTGTATCAATTTTATGTTGAATTCAAATCATTGTACATTATTGGTCTAGGTAGCGAGATGTTTGGGATAATATAAACCCTGTTTTCATACGTATAATTTTTGCCTGAATTGGGACAAGTTTTGGTATAAGCCTCTTGCAAAACCGGAGATTCTCTCAACAAGCCTCGTGGTTCCGAGAGGGAACGTGTCACCTTTGTGTGCGAAACGATATACGCTGCCTCCCCCTGATTTTATTTACAGAGGCAACATAGAACTATATGAGTGCCCTGTTAAATTTTGGAATTATTTCGGGTTCATTTGGCCTTTTTATACATTAATTGAGTTTCTGGACTTTTAATGTGCATAATCTAAATATGAATTGCATGCACATGCTCCGGTAAACCAAAGTGGGTTGAAAAATCGCATGTGTGTCCTTGGTTGAATTTCTAGGTCCCATGGAAGAAATGAGAATGAAATTAAAACATCTGGGCGACATGACTCGGCCGAGAACATCGAGAAACTTTGATTTTAAATTCATGTAAATCCAAAACTCGCCTGGAAATCATGAAACCTGGCATGGTGTCATGTCATGGCACTAACATGTTGTGGTAAAAAATTGGGCCGATTTGGAAGCTCGTGGTTCTAAGAGGGAACGTGCCACCTTTGAGTGTGAAACGATATACGCTGCCCCCCTTGAGTTTCTTAACAAAGGCAACATAGAACTACATTAGTGCCCTGTTAAATTTTGGAATTATTCCGGGTTCGTTTGTCGTTTTTTATACATTAATTGAGTTTCTGGTCATTTAATGTGCATAAGTCAAATTTGAACTACAAGCACATGCTCTCATGGACCAAACTTGGTTGCAAAATCACATTTGTGTCCTCGGGTGAATTTCTAGGTCCCATGCAAGAAATGAGAATAAAATTAAAACATCTGGGCATTGTGGCTCGGCCGAGAACATTGAGAAACTTGGTTTTAAAATTCTTGTCGATCCAAAACACGTCTGAAAATCATGAAACTTGGCATGGATGTCATGTCATGGTACTACCATGTTGTGGTAAAAAAATTGGCCGAATAGGAACATATTTTGGTATAAGCTTCTTGCAAACCGAAGCTTCTCTCAAGAAGGCTCATGGTTCTGAGAGGGAATGTGTCACCTTTGAGTGTGAAACGATATACGTTGTCCCCCTTGAGTTTATTTACAAAGGCAACATAGAACTACATGAGTGCCCTGTTAAATTTTGGAATTATTCCGGCTTCGTTTGGCCTTATTTACACATTAATTGAGTTTTTGGTCATTTAATGTGCATAATACAAATTTGAACTACAAGCACATGCTCCCGTGCACCAAAGTTGGTTGAAAAATCAAATTTGTGTCCTCGGGTGAATTCTACTCCCTCGTTCCATCTATATAGGTCCTAATGCGTTTTTCGAGGCTAACTTTGACCAAACGTTAGAGCAATAATATATGACATCCAACTTACACAAAGCATACCTTCAAATTTGTATGTCATAGGAGCTTCCATAATATAATTTTCATAGTATACATCTCATGTGCTATTAATCTTGTCAATAGTCAAAGGCTGTCTTGAAAAACACATTAGGCCCTATATAGATGGAAGGAGGGAGTAGGTCCCATGCAAAAAATGAGAATAAAATTCAAACATCTGGGCATCGTGGCTCGATTGAGAACATTGAGAAACTTGGTTTTAAAATCATGAAACTTGGCATGGTGTCATGCCATGGTAGTACCATGCCGTGGTAAAAAAATTGGCCGAATAGGAACAAATTTTGGTATAAGCTTCTTGCAAATCGGAGCTTCTCTCAAGAAGGCTCGTGGTTCTGGCAAGGAACGTGTCACCTTTGTGTGCATAATTCAAATTTGAAATACAAGCACATGTTCCAGTGCACCAAAGTTGGTTGAAAAATCACATGTGTGTCCTCGGGTAAATTTCTAGGTTCCATGCAAGAAATGGGGATGAAATTTAAAATTCTGGGCGTCGTGGCTGGGTTGGAAACATTGAGAAACTTAGTTTTTTAATTCCTGTAAATCCAAAACACGCATGAAAATAATGAAACTTGGCTTGGTGCCATGACATGGCACCAACATGTTGTGGTAAATTTGCAGTCCGATTTGCGAAGGCGCACACATTAACAATCAACAAAGTCATTTTGGAACAAGTGTTGTCACGTTACAATCGGAAACATAAGTATTATTGAAACCGTGTGTCAGGACCCTGATTCTAAGTCACACTGATCTAGCCTGTAACACCTCATATCACTTTGTGGCCTCACGCACGGTATTCCCACGGGTGTCGCCTTACCATGGCCCGGGACCGTTTGCGCCTTTTGGCTCACATATATGATAATGTCGCTAGCATCCATATGACAGAGAACCTGGGCCGACATGACTAGTCGTGAACCCAAAGTGGCACTAACTTACGGGGACAGGCATACATGAATCAACATCGACCATGTCGGTCAGCAGCGTGCGAATCCGGGCTGTAGCACTGGGCTAACAGGACTCCGGGAACCCGGGCTGTAGCAGGCTAGGCAGGACTCCGGATGTCAGCGCGTGACATTTCCCCGAAGGGACAGACACATGAACGAAGTGAAACACATGCCGGCCAGTCAAGTGTTCCGGAGCAGTAGTGCTGGGCTAGCAGGACTCCGGGGAACCGGGCTGTAGCGGGCTACTATGGCTCATGGAAGCACAAGACTACATTTCCCCATAAGAGAGGCTACCAAGGATAAACAACTAGGTTGTCGGATCCCACACATACCAAGCATTTCAATCATACACGCAATATGCTCGATATGTGTAAATACAACATGGCATCACAACATAACTCTACGACTCAAGTATTTATTCATTAGGCTCCGAGGAGCGAGATATTACAAACATGGGTCTTATGACCCAACATTCAGAGCATACAAGTCAAACACATGCGGAAGCTTAACATGTCTGAGTACAGACATCTACAAATGAAAAAGGCTGAGAAGCCTGACTATTTACTAGATCCTGCCGAGGGCACAAGATCGTAGCTGAGGTATCAAGCTAAACGTCGAAGTCCACACGGAACTACTAGCGAGACTGATGTCTCTCTGCAAAACATAAAATAAGCAAACGTGAGTACAAATGTACCCAGCAAGACTTACATCAGAACTATCTACATATGCATCGGTATCAACAAAGGGGGTGGTGGAGTTTAACTGCAGCAAGCCAGCTTTGACTCGGTGGCTATCCTAACTACGACTGCAAGTAACTCTTTTGAGGTGGCGCACACGAGTCCACATATTCACCATATCAATACTCCACTATGGATCCGCTCCCGTCTCCCTACGAGAACGCCATCCATAGCACTCACGCTTATCTTGCGCATTTTAGAGTATCCACTTTCACTTGTCTATGAACTGTTATAGGCAACCCAGAAGTCCTTTACCGCGGACACGGCTATTCGAATAGATCATGTTAACCCTGCAGGGGTGTACTTCGTCACACACGCTGTCACCACTTACCGCCGTTTACACAGCATGTACTCGGCAACCTTCAAGCGGAAGCCCAGCGAGGGTGTCGGCCACAGCCTACCTAAACACTCAAGTCTCTAGTCCAGGTTTATCGCCTATTCAGGTTCCATCCGTAGGGAGTCCGGCCGAGGTTTCCACATACGGCCCCGAACGATGTGTGCAGGGTTCCCGAGACACCAAACGGGCGCCCGGTACACCGTGCCACATGCCTACCGCATCACAGCCCACCCCTCGGGTCAGCGCTGTCCACGGCCTCCAGCATACTACAAACACCAGAAACTACTTGCAACTCCTGGACAGAGGACAAGGGTGATTAAGAAGCCGAGAGGGTCCATTGGTTTCGGGCCCAATGCGTGGTAGTAACTGTTTCATGGATCACAAACACAGAACTCAGTTCCTGAGGACGGCTGCAATGAGACAACCCACCATGTACTCCTACATGGCCTCTCACCGCTACCTTTACCAAATCGTGTTCACACACTTAGCTCACACACAGTAGGACATGTTCATCACCATTCCAACTCATCCCCGATGAATCAGACCCGACTCAACTCTAAGCAGTAGCAGGCATGACAAACAAGCATGAATGAGTAGGCACATCAGGGCTCAAACAACTCCTACTCATGCTAGTGGGTTTCATCTATTTACTGTGGCAATGACAGGTCATGCAGAGGATAAGGGGTTCAACTACCGCAGCAAGTAACAGATGAATCGTTGTTGTCCTAATGCAGTAAAAGAGAGCAGGAGCGAGAGAGTGGGGTTGTATCGGAATGAACAAGGGGGTTTGCTTGCCTGGCACTTCTGAAGATATTATATTTCTTCATCGGTGTCATCGAGCTCATCGTCGGAATCACGGCTATCGAGAGGGGAGAATTACCGGCAACAGAGAGGAAACACAATCAATGCAATGCAACAATATGATGCATGGTCGTGACATGTCAAGAATGTTATGATTTACATTAATGCATCTAACAACAGTTTAAATGAAGTCCATATGAACTAAGGGTTCATATGCAAACTCCACATTTAGCATTTAAAATGTCATTATCATGTTTTCACCTATACAGCAGGTATAACTTAGTTTGACATGCATGAAAATGATACAGATGGATAGATTGCATTTTTCTGATAATTTTTCATATATAATTTGTTTCATTTGGAGTTACAGATTAATTTCTATGAATTTTTGAAGTTTGTAGTATTTTCTGGAATTTCCTGTATAAGAATAAATCCAAAAAAAGGTTAACTACGTCAGCATGACGTCCGGGTGACGTCAGCAGGTCAAAGGCGCCAGCCCAGGTCAAACCTGACGGCTGGGACCCACACGCCAGTGACTGTAGCTAGTCCTAATATAGATTAAACCTAATCTAGTTTAATTAGCCGGGCGGGGCCCATATGTCAGTGAGTCAGTGGCTAAACTAGATTTAGTTATTAACTTAACCAGAAGTTAGCAGGGTCCAGGCCCACACGTTAGTGACGCAGGGGAGGTCAAACCCTTGGTCAAAGAGTCAAACCCGCCGGCGGTTAGTCGCCGACGAGGTCCGCGGCGTACTTGTGCCATCGGGTTTCCTCTGTAGTGCTCCAAATGACGCGTGGCTAGGCGCGTTGGAAAGCTAGCTCGATGGCGCATCGGGTGGTGGCCGTGGCTGGGCCTGGGGTGGCCGGAGTCGACGGCGGCGAGCTCGGTTACGGCCGCCGGAGTTCGGTCGACCTCGGGGACGAGGCTACGGTGCATGGGAGGCGAACCAGCGAGTGATACGGGTTCCTGGAGATGCTCTGAGCACGACGAAGCGCTCAGACGCAAGCTCTGGTGGCTAGGATGACGGCGGCGACATCGCCGGCGATGTGAAGCTCACGGGCACGGTGGCGGTGGGGCTAGAGCTTGCGCGGGAGTTAGGGGAGAGGGGAGAAGCAAGGGGATCTCACGGTGGACTCGCAGAGCAGGTCAGTGGGCTCGGGGGCGGCCTGGAGACGGTGAATCGGAGCCGGCGATCTTCGGTGCCCGTCGGTGAAGACGACGACGGTGGCGACGAAGCAAGGCCTCCGGCGTCGCGTAGCTCGGTGGAGAGGGCAAGGCAGACGCGGCGGAGCTTCTAGGCTCAGAGGCAGGGCGAGGGGTGGCCGGTGGCCTTGGGTACGGTGAACGGCGGCGACGGCTCTCTGTTCGGGCGAAGAACGAGGAGGGAGAGGGGAAAATGGCCAGGGGAGAAGGGGGAGGGGGGTCAGCACGGCCTCGTCCACGTCTCCTGGCGCGGGGTTGGGAGGAAGGAGGCGTCGACACGGCGAAGCAGGAGGTGGCCGGGGCGCGCCTGCGTGCGTCGGCCACGCGCCCATCCTCCTGGCAAAGGAGGAAGACGACAGGGGAGGGGGCCAGGTGGGCTGGGCCGGCCACTTGGGCCGCCAGGTGGCTCCCTCTCCTTTCTAATGTTTCTGTTTTCTACTTTCTGCAATTGTTTCTGCTTTATTAAAAATGCCAGAGCATTTTCAAAAATCCTGAAAATATTTGTGGGCACTATTGAAATTATTCCCAACAGCCCTCAACTAGTTTCAGAATTATTAGAGCATTTAAATTATTTATAGGATTTAAATGCCCCAATTCAAATACAACATGAGTTAATTCAAAAATCCATAAATGACCTAGAAATATGTTCATCACTTTTGGCAGAGGTTTTTACCTTTATCAGAAATGATGAACATTTCCAAAGGGCATTTTGGGTTCATTTAAAATATTTCTTTGTGATCCTAGTTGGATTTCATTTGGTGCTAGGGTTTGAACATCCCCATTTCAAGTTTAGGCAAATTTAAACATGATGCACACATGAAGCTAGCCTAGTGCAATGCCAGGAGCTAGGGATGTGACAACTCACCCCCACTAAACAAGAATCTCGTCCCGAGATTCAAGACGTGAGGTAAGAAGACAGAGGGGACACAAACTAACACGATCTTCATGATCCAATTGCTCTTCTCGAAGATGTTGATTCATTGCATCACCTTGATCTCAACGTCTTGCTTTGAGAACTACATCCAACATGACAACGAATAGAAAGAGAGAATTTTAGAAGAATCGATCTTTCTGAGGTTCGAGCAACTTAGGATCATCTTAATGATCAGAAGATCAATTCGCGGAATGAGATATAGAAACATCTCTGGAGCTGAGAGGCAAAACATGCATCAGGAGGGGCGGAAGAAACAATTTGACGAGGGTTTCAAAGCAGCGAGGAAAATTGCCATGATTCCATAACGGGGCACCTTGGAAAAGGTGACTCGTAGAATTATTCCCTCAAGTGGCAAAAAGAATTACTTTTGATGCATAGATCATTGAAACTCTTCATACCAGCCTAAGGCAATTACAAAGGTTCGTTTAAAGGGGTTCGAAAGGATGGCATACTCAAACTACAATGGATGATGGGGACTACCTTGTTGAAGACAACACAATGGATGATTTTTTTCATCATCGGAAATGGATGGGACCCATGGTAAGCCCACTTTTGAGGATGGTCCTGAATAACAATTACTGAGAAGGCAGATCATAGTAAAATGGCACAAAGACGGTGCAAGCTAGGAACAAAATGCAAATGTTGGAATGTTCCAACCATCATATCTGCCAGAGATTCAGATCTGGTTAGAAACAGGATACTTCAGACTCACATGTCTGAAAAGAAGAGTTGCAACACAAGTCGACGAGATAACGTTGCGAGACTCTCGGGAGATGAACTACGATGGCAAGCTCCAAAACATGAGCTGGTTCTGCTACACACATGTGAACATGTTGTCCAAGACAAGCATGACCACAGAGTAGTCTTACAATACAACACTACCGAGTTCAGGTGGGGAACCATCATTAATGACATCGAAGTCTCCACGCGTGGAAGTCCAAAGAATTCACCTTAGAACAGACTCCTTTATCTTGAACAAATCAATCAGTGGCTTGGTGTGCTAGGGATGCATATGGAATGAAGATGATCAGTCTATCATACCACAGAATACTTTGCACGTGCATGATTGACTTGGGATGGTACCAAAGGAAACAAAAACAATCTTTCTCGAACTCACGGCGGCAACTTACAACTAATGCACATGAGCTTAGACGAAGTCACTTCTTTCATCCAAACATATACTTCATGAGCTAGCACGAAGAAAATGCTTTCAAAAAGTTTCCAACACTAGCTTATATGTTCATTATGAATCATGGAGGAGATAAAAATGTTGCCGATGGGCTCAGCAACAATTTATCCAGGCTCCCATATAGATGGAGTTCCATAATTAAGTGAACACGAAGATAGCATTGGTCAGACCAAAAGATATAATGGTGTATGCTCGAGGGATCAACCATGAGTAAGACAACATTACGAACATCGTTGGTTCTGATTTGACTTGACGATAGCCCATACTCAAGTCAAAGTTTTGACAAGGCAATAGATCCATCAACTGGTCACAGGACCAATCGATGGAGATATCATCTTTCTTCAACACACACACACGCACACAAAGATATCCCTTAACATGAACTAAGTTAGACGAGCTTTTATCTTCCAACTCTCCAAGTTGTTGTTTAGCTTGACCAACTAGCTCAGGGGTATCCAACACGGATTCTTGGAGAAGGGGTGGTTTACAGGAAACCAACTTGATCACGAATTCAACATAGCGGTCAGGTGACAACCTGGTGATACTTCCGAGAAGATATTCGGAAAATCACGTACCACCAATATGTTGCTAAGCTCGAGAACAATCTTTCTTTTCAGGGCAAGACGATATGACCGTATAAGCAAGGACTGACACTATCCTAACTCATTGATCAAAAAGTACACTGAGAATAAGGACTGGGTAGCACGATCAACCTTAGGATGTGATTCAGTAACCAACACGCTAAGGATGAAATTAATGTCCTTTAACTACCAAGCAACAGAGTTGCTAGGAGTATTGATTTCATGCATCACGATTCACTTGTCGGTGTTCCGGTTACAATAACACGGGACCAAGAATGAATGATGATGGCGAGGGGTATCACTGCGTCAAGAATTCACAAAAGGTGGTGCAATTCCTACGATATTCTCGACATAAAGGGGGTAATACTCGAAGGTAGAACAGAACAAAAGCTGGTTAGGCATTTGATCTGCGGAATACAACTACTTTGACCCAATCCCAGAGATGGACGAGGTACTGGAGTTTGTTTCTCCTAGTCATTCCGGACTAGAATGGCTTGACAGACCACAAGAATAATAGGCATCCATAACACAAATGCACAATTACTCCTGACTATCAATTGATAGACGAGGGCCAGAAAATAACTAAAGAGGGACAACCCAAAGGAACATATGTTTTTCTGAGTTGTGGATGCATGGATTAGTATGTCGAACAAATTCAACATATTTCTTTCGGATAACCCATGCAGAAGAGGAAGGACTGGCAGAGTCACAATATGAATGGAGTACTCCTCAAGAGCGCCCTGGTTGTGATCTTTTGGTTAAAAGAACTTCTGCCATGATGGTTCATGGTATTTGGAAGAAGGAAATACCACGGACCTCGAGGACTGTCGTAAGGTTACTAATATCCTAAAGGAACGAGCAAACACTATCAACAGGAGGTAAGTGGAGTGAATCTTGGGCTCAAGAACCCAGAAATAGAATGCCTACTAACTAAATGGCATCACGGGATGCTTTCGAGAATAATGGCCAGAATCATCACACTGGGGATGCAAGCATTGCTAGATTACTAAGTGGTCCTCTAAGACACCTAGGGTCATAATAATAACTCCAACATATATGTCAAGGCAACAGAGTACCTCAACTCAACGATTAGTGTGGTTAATCTGGCCCAAAGGAACATCGAGAACGGAAAGAAGGGATTGCAAATGCATCAGATTATTTAGAATCCTGGGATGTCTCGGACAACATAACGGCTGTAAATGCTCAAAGGATTTGAGACATCCTGCAAAAATGGTGGCATAACCACTTGGAAGCACAATATCAAGGTTCCGAGACCAACTATGAACACACGGAAGTAGTAGAAACTGAACTGGAGCTTAAATCCAACAATCCTACAAGTCTACAGATTAGTAACACATGATCCTGATAGAAAGATGAGAAGCCTAGTTCTTAATCCCCGTAGAAGAGAAGAGGGTGACTCAGATCAGAAGGGCATAAGGTAAAGGAGTAAAAAGAGGCTTACGTTCCCTCCCACAATCAATTCCCCCACATATAACTAAAGCATTCCTAGACTCAACTTCGACCAGTTTGGCTTGGTAATCCTACAGGCAGTCAGGCTCTGATACCAACGCTGTCAGGACCCCGATTCTAAGTCACACTGATCTAGCCTGTAACACCTCATATCACTTTGCGGCCTCACGCACAGTATTCCCACGGGTGTCGCCTTACCATGGCCCAGGACCGTTTGCGCCTTTTGGCTCACGTATATGATAATGTCGCTAGCATCCATATGACAGAGAACCCAGGCCGACATGACTAGTCGTGAACCCAAAGTGGCACTAACTTACGGGGATAGGCATACATGAATCAACATCGAGCATGTCGGTCAGCAGCGTGCGAATCCGGGCTGTAGCACTGGGCTAACAGGACTCCGGGAACCCGGGCTGTAGCAGGCCAGGCAGGACTCTGGATGTCACCGCGTGACATTTCCCCGAAGGGACAGACACAGGAACGAAGTGAAACACATGCCGGCCAGTCAAGTGTTCCGGAGCAGTAGTGCTGGGCTAGCAGGACTCCGGGGAACCGGGCTGTAGCGGACTACTATGGCTCATGGAAGCACAAGACTACATTTCCCCATAAGAGAGGCTACCAAGGATAAACAACTAGGTTGTCGGATCCCACACATACCAAGCATTTCAATCATACACGCAATATGCTCGATATGTGTAAATACAACATGGCGTCACAACATAACTCTACGACTCAAGTATTTATTCATTAGGCTCCGAGGAGCGAGATATTACAAACATGGGTCTTATGACCCAACATTCAGAGCATACAAGTCAAACACATGCGGAAGCTTAACATGTCTGAGTACAGACATCTACAAATGAAAAAGGCTGAGAAGCCTGACTATTTATTAGATCCTGCCGAGGGCACAAGATCGTAGCTGAGGTATCAAGCTAAACGTCGAAGTCCACATGGAACTACTAGCGAGACTGATGTCTCTCTGCAAAATATAAAATAAGCAAACGTGAGTACAAATGTACCCAGCAAGACTTACATCAGAACTATCTACATATGCATCGGTATCAACAAAGGGGTGGTGGAGTTTAACTGCAGCAAGCCAGCTTTGACTTGGTGGCTATCCTAACTACGACTGCAAGTAACTCTTTTGAGGTGGCGCACACGAGTCCACATATTCACCATATCAATACTCCACTATGGATCCGCTCCCGTCTCCCTACGAGAACGCCATCCATAGCACTCACGCTTATCTTGCGCATTTTAGAGTATCCACTTTCACTTGTCTATGAACTGTTATAGGCAACCCAGAAGTCCTTTACCGCGGACACGGCTATTCGAATAGATCATGTTAACCCTGCAGGGGTGTACTTCGTCACACACGCTCTCACCACTTACCGCCGTTTACACAGCATGTACTCGGCAACCTTCAAGCGGAAGCCCAGCGAGGGTATCGGCCACAGCCTACCTAAACACTCAAGTCTCTAGTCCAGGTTTATCGCCTATTCAGGTTCCATCCGCAGGGAGTCCGGCCGAGGTTTCCACATAGGGCCCCGAACGATGTGTGTAGGGTTCGCGAGACACCAAACGGGCGCCCGGTACACCGTGGCACGTGCCTACCACATCACAGCCCACCCCTCCGGTCAGCGCTGTCCACGGCCTCCAGCATACTACAAACACCAGAAACTACTTGCAACTCCTGGACAGAGGACAAGGGTGATTAAGAAGCCGAGAGGGTCCATTGGTTTCGGGCCCAATGCGTGGTAGTAACTGTTTCATGGATCACAAACACAGAACTCAGTTCCTGAGGACGGCTGCAATGAGACAACCCACCATGTACTCCTACATGGCCTCTCACCGCTACCTTTACCAAATCGTGTTCACACACTTAGCTCACACACAGTAGGACATGTTCATCACCATTCCAACTCATCCCCGATGAATCAGACCTGACTCAACTCTAAGCAGTAGCATGCATGACAAAGAAGCATGAATGAGTAGGCACATCAGGGCTCGAACAACTCCTACTCATGCTAGTGGGTTTCATCTATTTACTGTGGCAATGACAGGTCATGCAGAGGATAAGGGGTTCAACTACCGCAGCAAGTAACAGATGAATCGTTGTTGTCCTAATGCAGTAAAAGAGAGCAGGAGCGAGAGAGTGGGATTGTATCGGAATGAACAAGGGGGTTGGCTTGCCTGGCACTTCTGAAGATATTATATTTCTTCATCGGTGTCATCGAGCTCATCGTCGGAATCACGGCTATCGAGAGGGGACAATTACCGGCAATAGAGAGGAAACACAATCAATGCAATGCAACAATATGATGCATGGTCGTGACATGTCAAGAATGTTATGATTTACATTAATGCATCTAACAACAGTTTAAATGAAGTCCATACGAACTAAGGGTTCATATGCAAACTCCACATTTAGCATTTAAAATGTCATTATCATGTTTTCACCTATACAGCAGGTATAAATTAGTTTGACATGCATGAAAATGATACAGATGGATAGATTGCATGTTTCTGATAATTTTTCATATATAGTTTGTTTCATTTGGAGTTACAGATTAGTTTCTATGAATTTTTGAAGTTTGTAGTATTTTCTGGAATTTCCTGTATAAGAATAAATCCTGAAAAAGGTTAACTGCGTCAGCATGACGTCGGGGTGACGTCAGCAGGTCAAAGGCGCCAGCCCAGGTCAAACCTGACGGCTGGGACCCACACGTCAGTGACTGTAGCTAATCCTAATATAGATTAAACCTAATCTAGTTTAATTAGCCGGGCGGGGCCCGTATGTCAGTGAGTCAGTGGCTAAACTAGATTTAGTTATTAACTTAACCAGAAGTTAGCAGGGTCCGGGTCCACACGTTAGTGACGCAGGGGAGGTCAAACCCCTGGTCAAAGAGTCAAACCCCCTGGCGGTTAGTCGCCGACGAGGTCCGCGGCGTACTTGTGCCATCGGGTTTCCTCTATAGTGCTCCAAATGACGCATGGCTAGGCGTGTTGGAAAGCTAGCTTGATGGCGCATCGGGTGGTGGCCGTGGCTGGGCCTGGGGTGGCCGGAGTCGACACAGCGAAGCAGGAGGTGGCCGGGGCGCGCCTGCGTGCGTCGGCCACGCGCCCATCCTCCTGGCAAACGAGGAAGACAACAGGAGAGGGGGCCAGGTGGGCTGGGCCGGCCACTTGGGCCGCCAGGTGGCTCCCTCTCCTTTCTAATGTTTCTATTTTCTACTTTCTGCAATTGTTTGTGCTTTATTAAAAATGCCAGAGCATTTTCAAAAATCCTGAAAATATTTGTGGGCACTATTGAAATTATTCCCAACAGCCCTCAACTAGTTTCAGAATTATTAGAGCATTTAAATTATTTATAGGATTTAAATGCCCCAATTCAAATACAACATGAGTTAATTCAAAAATCCATAAATGACCTAGAAATATGTTCATCACTTTTGGCAGAGGTTTTTACCTTTATCACAAATGATGAACATTTCCAAAGGGCATTTTGGGTTCATTTAAAATATTTCTTTGTGATCCTAGTTGGATTTCACTTGGTGCTCGGGTTTGAACATCCCCATTTCAAGTTTAGGCAAATTTAAACATGATGCACACATGAAGCTAGCCTAGTGCAATGCCAGGAGCTAGGGATGTGACACCGTGGCCGTTCTACTTACTAATACCATTTATGTGCCGCCACGCGTCCCCATTTTTTATTAGCTAGGAGGCGCCATGCAGGGTAGCTATTTGAGTACGAGAGGCGTGCGATCAGACCCCTGCGCGTGCTTATCGGGAGGAGAGCCCTTTGACCTCCATCTGCCGTCCACCTATCTCCCAAGGTCTCCATTAATGGCGCCCGAGCCTTTGTTTAATGGCGTGGCTATGTCTCACTCGACTGAGATTTAAGAGAGAAAAAAGAAAATCTGAAAGCACGGATCTTGATGTAAGATCCGACGGACCTATATAGCATCTACTGCGACTTATAGCAAGACTGATGAATATATAAGGAAGATTAAATTTTTTTTATCAAAGAAGGGCATGCCCCTTCCGATTTTCATTACTTAAAACCACCACAATTCACAAGAAGTTCAGCACAACTCCAGCCTAACACGAAGGACTAAAGGTTACCAGATTGACATCGCAACATCCCAAGAGGCCAACAAAGGCCAAACATCCGTGCTAGAATCCAACATTTCACAACCGATGACACAATCCACATATTTTATACTACTTCAAGGTGCATTAAATCAACACATGCAAGTATCAAAAGGAGAGTCACGGCATGCATGCATGCGTTGTAATTAATGCATCGGTAAACGCAAATTATTGAAATATATCGAGTGAAGTGCTTTGATGTGTCGCGTCAACTCGTACATCAACGAGAAGTTTGATTATCCTCTCCCTCGCGGACTTAACTGCACCTGCCTTTGGATGTATGACAGGTTGGCCACACACCTGTCGGGCCCACCTGTCATACACGCAAAGGCAGGAGCGTCCCTCCCTCGCCCATGAGCGTGGTGGCTGGCAAGACTAGGAGAAGCTTTCGCTACATGCTCTCCCTCCCGCACGCGGTGGACATGCAGCAGTTCAATCGGTGTCAGATGGCCAGAAGCGTACTGTAGTACTCCTCCAGTGCAGTAGCACTCCATCATTGTTCGACTTCCCGAAGAGGCGAAGAGCCAAGTGCAGCCCGGACGCTCGTGTGGCAGTTTCATGTGTAGAGTAGTCTAGGATAGCGTGTACCATGCCTGTAAGCTTAAAATCGTTGGGGTCGGCTCCATGCTATGTGGCAGTCTCGAAGTTTTAAAAAAAAATAGTCTTCTGGCCCTACCTGACACCCTGGTGATTGTAGTTTGCACGCTTATCTGGTCAAGACAGGAATATATATTTTAATTTATTTTTTTCGAAAAGGGGGGACTCCCCGGCCTCTGCATCAGAACGATGCATATGGACACATATATTTTAATTTGTGGTGGGTAAATGTTAGAGGTTGCAGCAAATATATTGTACACTGCGGGTCTTTCAGCCAAGTTTAGAGGCAAGCATGTGGGGCCAGTGCTATGATGTGTCGCGTCAACTCATACAACGAGGAGAAGCTTGATTTTACTACACGCCTTCTCCCTCACCCATGCGCGCGGTTGCTCGCAAATGAGGACAGGCTTTTGCTTAGTAGTACTTCTACAACAAGCTATCCGTCCCGCTCGCGATGGACGGACATGCAGCAGTGGATTCGACACTGTAGAAGTAGTAGTAGTAACATCATTGTTCGTCTTCTCGAAGAGGCGAAGAGCCAAGCGCAAACCGAACGTTGCAGTTGCGAACATTGGAGCACGCATATAGCCAGGCTCTTGCGTGAGACAAAATTGCTATGTGAGCCCACTATTTTACTAGTACGTACAACTACTTGCTAGTATAGCCCTGTAAACCAGAAAGGAGTATTTGCCCTTCTAGAGATTTCAACAAGTGACTAGACTACACCGAGACGGATTACATATGGATCAAAATGAGTGAATCTGCACCGTAAATAAATACGTACTAGTTCTATCGTTTTCCTCTCCGAGGTGCACAATATTGAGTATACTGACTAGTCTCTTTTTGACACGCATTTACGTTTTTTTACACAGTACAGACGCAAGCGCTCATATACACGTGCATACACTCACCCCTATGAACGCACACACACACGGCACTATCATCTTGAAATTTACGAAGTCACCATAGGCACCTCGTCGTCGACGGGTCCATAGGTGCTTGAATGCCAACGAGGGAGATGGTAGCAGTTCCCGAGACGTTGAACGGTCAATGATGCATCCTCAATTACATGCAGAGGGAATTAATTGGAGAAGCAGAATAGAGCCAGCACGATGTGAATGCAACAGAGTTTGGACTCACATATAATAAAGGCGCCCCACCACTCCAATCCATCTACTCCCAAGTCTCTGCGCAACACTGCTCACTCCAATCCAAGACCAAGTGACCAGAAGCCACAAGCACCTATGGAGGCGATGGACGCGAGCGGCAGTCGGCTATGCCAAATCATCCAAGGCACCGGCCGAGTTTAGAATTAGAAGAGAGAAACGAGGGAGGAGAGCTAGCTGTAGCACGGACGCTGTTCTCAGATGGGACTCGTGTTTATAGAATAGGAGTACTAAGCACTCGTGCCTCTTTTTTTGAGGGAAAAATTAGTCGTATGTCTAGTATCACTAGTTGGGTGCGTGCGACCTATAGCTGCCATCACTTTAGGTCTCCTTTTCGAATTGCGGCTACGCTTCACTGTACATATTATTTCACGCATTTATCCTCCTATATGTACTCCTAGGCTATTTCCACGTGCTCCCATTCGCCGACATATGGGACATAGAGCATCTGGATCGTAGTGCATGCACGACTCGGAGCATATGCCGGGGTACTTTACATTTCAGACCTCACAAATTACATGCAAACCCCCCGCAGAAGAATAAATAAATGAATGAATTACTACATGAAACCGGATAATTTTCGTGGAAACCGGAGCACGTTCATTAAATTTTGGACATAACACGTTTATAAAAAATGACCGGACCGAAACCAGTCTAAGGGCCTCTTTGATTTTTCCCGCAAAAAAAGGGCCTCTTTGATTCGCAGGATACTGAAAACATAGGAATGGGGAAAGTACGATAGCGATGAACCGAGACGAGGAGAACTCTAACTCGGTTAGAGGTTAGAGTTAGATTCTAACCCTGAACTAACTCTAAACCAAAGAGGTGTATGGATGGCATGGTTAGATTGACAATAAATGCTCTATCTCAATCATTTGACTACTTTGGACCCTATTTCCTGCCGGATTTGGAGGGTGCTTGGATACGTTTTAGTTCCATGACTAAAAGTAGTGGGACCAAAATTTGCTAGCCTCACCCATGCTTGGATCCAAATACTAAAGAGACTAAAATCAAGTTAATGAGCATTTATTATCCTCCAAACCCTCCAATCCAGAACTCGCTTGTGTTAAAGGAGAGGAGTTAAATGAGGAGAGAGAGGACTAATCCACATTTTATTAGGGGTACCCCTACTAAAATTTTTTAGTCTCAAGACTAGTTTTAGCCCCTCTTTAGTGAGGGGTGCTTGGAACTTTATCCTCTTAAAGAGACTATTTTTAGTCAGACTAAAATAAGTCCCTTGGATCCAAGCACCCTCTTGGTGTGGCCGGCTCTTCTGTGGCCTCCTCCCGCTCACAATTGACATAAACGAACCATCTATACAAATCAAGCATGCAAAACATGATAATTTTTACTTTGTCCATACAAATGAGATATCCCACTTAAACATACAAGTCGTCAATCATGCTTCACAAAATAAAAAAACACTTCATGAAACAAAGAATGAGCTAACTCATCACGGAAGTCATTCACGATAGGGAGGGAGCCCGGAGCCCCTCACGCACCGCGGGAGGAGCTCGCTGTCGTCGCTCTGGAGTAGGGCTCTGTAGAGCCCAAGCCCCGGGAACCCCTCCAACGCCGGCCCTTGCGAGTTGAGGTCGCCACCGGCATGGGTAGCAGGGCCGCTTGCCGCCGACTGGGAACTTAATCTTTGGGCCTCTAGAAATAATGCAAGCCTGTAACTAAAATACCTAGAAAGTTGAACAGAATCTTTGGGCCTCTAGAAATAATGCAAGCCTGAAACTGAAATACCTAGAATGGTGAACTGAATCTTTGGGCCTCTAGAAATAATGCAAGCCTGAAAGTGAAATACCTACCTAGAAAGGTGAACTGAATCTTTGGGCCTCTAGAAAGAATGCAAGCCTGGAACTGAAATACCTAGAAAGGTGAACTGAATCTTTGGGCCTCTAGAAATAATGCAAGCCTGAAATTGAAATACCTAGAAAGGTGAACTGAATCTTTGGGCCTCTAGAAATAATGCAAGCCTGAAATTGAAATACCTAGAAAGGTGACCTGAATCCTTGGGCCTCTAGAAAGATTTATTACCTCCTCAAGCAGCATCAAACAATTCCATGCGTGCACCACAAATCTATACCAAGTTTGATCAGGATCTACTTTTCCAAATCAGAATTAGCGCTAGAGCAAGCAAGATCAATGATATGGCCGTGAGAAAGAGAAGGAACGAACAAACTCACCCCTCTCGCGACCTCCCTGGTAGATGCGCCGCCGCCGCGCACGACAGAGGGAGAAAAATGACTGGTGAAGGGGGACCGGGGCGACCTTCGAAGGCCGGAGGGAGAGGGCGGCCGGAGTAGGGCGGCGGAGGCCGGAAGGAGAGGGCGGCCGGAGGAGAAAGAGGGCGAGCGGCCCTATGGGGAACAGAGAGGAGTCGTGCGAGAGGGGGGAGCGATCTGGTGCGGGCAGGGGAGATATTTTTAGTTCTCTTTTAGTGGGCCCGAGGATAACTAACCCAATTAGAACCTCTCCACCGGGCTAGTTTTTTTAGCTGGGTTAGAGCAAACTAGCTCAAACTAACCCCTCTTGTTTCGATAATTTGAGGCTATTTCAACCCAAACTAGCTCTAACTCAGGGATCCAAACAAAGAGGAGTGTTACTGTACATGCTACAGTGTGGACCGTAGCACATTTTTTTCTATGGCCATATCACCACATTCTTTTCTACTGCTGGTTCACTGGGCTACCATGGTTCGCATTGCTGGTTCACTGAGCTGCCGTGGTTCGCACTCCTCCGACCTGAGTAGTAGTATAGTACTAGTATATACCGCATCATTCTTTGCTCCTTCTTACTACTCCGACATGTGGGAGAGCCAGCATCTGGGTCGACGTGTCATGCACCAGATTAGAGCGCGGAACAGAAGGGGGGCATCGCCCCGGCCGGAGCACCAGTAATTCATGACTATAGTGAGTGGTAATATCATAAGTCTTTCCAGCAGTAACGTGCCGTCAAATCGCACAGCCCCACTCGCTCACCCTCCTCGCCTCTCTGTCAAACCGCCTACCCGAAAACTGCCGCGCGTACTGCCCGAGAAAAGCCCCGCCCTCAACTTTTAACTACGCAAAAATAGTTCGAGCTTGTTCGTTCTATATAAATCCAGTACTTACTGTACGTTTATTCACCCGTGGGGTTGTTCAATGAATGGAGGGGCGGGGAGCATAAGTGAACAATACTATAGTACTACTAGTAGTAAGTAGGAGTCGTACAGTAGTCACCTTAAATAGAGAGTTTCTTTTCTTTAATGCCATGTACACAAATTGAAATGCTTGTTGTGGAGAGAAAAAAGATAATCACTCCACTATATATGGACGCAGGGGCCTGAGCGCTTGCTTTACTAGGGTTGCTCTCTTCATTCTCTCATCCTCTCTAGATATAAACAAGACAGTGGTAGCGACATTTTCTCTCTGCTCACCGCTGGTCACAGATCCGGCCGGATCCCTTCGGCCGGTGTGTGTAGAGGACTAAAAGGTGCATCGTTCACGCGGTCATCGCCGCCGAGGGAGGAAACCCACAGCTGCCGGAGGGGCCCGATCCTCTGCCCGTGCCGTTCTCTCCGACACAGTGCCGGCTCGGGAGGTCCTCCGACCCTTCTTCATCCCTGCCGTATTGTCCGCAGATCCGACCTGCCGCCGCCGACATCCCGGCGACCCTCAGGTATAAGTTCTTGGAAAGCGGCCTTGCTCTACTGCCCCAGCTCCCCACGTTTCTGCATGTGCATCTTTTTCTACTCCCATCAGCTCTTCCAAAGCCACCTAAATTTTTACTATTATTAGAGGTAAAGCTACTTCATGCATTCGAATCTAGGGCTTTGTTCAAACAACGAAGAAAGGGGGGAAAGTTGTAGCATGAATCTAGGACTTGATTCAAAGAGGAAATAATATGGTGAAAGTAGTAGAGACCGGATACCCAACCGGTCTCTTGGTTGAAAAGGGAAATAATGGGAAAACGCAGTACAAACTGGATAAGGAACAGATCTATTATTGGTTGAAAAAAGGATAGAAAGTGGTGGCTGGTGGAAAAGTCAACAGAGTATGTCCAGGATTATATTTGCTGCCATCACATAGTAAAAGGTCTCCAGGATTAGATTTGCTGCCCTCACATAGTAAAAGGTCTCAGGATTAGATTTGCTGCCCTCACATAGTAAAAGGTCTCAGGATTAGATTTGCTGCCCTCACATAGTAAAAGGTCTCCAGGATTAGATTTGCTGCCCTCACATAGTAAAAGGTCTCCAGGATTAGATTTGCTGCCCTCACATAGTAAAAGGTCTCCAGGATTAGATTTGCTGCCCTCACATAGTACAAGGTCTCCAGGATTAGGGTTGCTGCCTGCACATAGCATGAACAAACTCGGCATCACCACTTTATGCCTCCTTGTAGGTACATTGTGCTGATGCGTCCACTGTCGCATGTCCTTATACCAACCTTTTGCTGTTGTTAATGTAAGGGCGCATGTAAAATCAAGCGATCACACTGTTACCTTAGGGACATGTCTAACCAGTGTTATTGTTAATCTAATGCCTCCTGTGATAAGCTGCCATTAAACTGTGTTACAAATGGCACTCCTGCTGTTTTCCCCAGCATGATAAGTAAGTTGCTCCTTTACGCTGCTGAGTGTCCTGGTGTCCCCACGGTCCCATGCCCTTAAACCAACTCTTTAGCTGCAGTTGATTTACTGTGTCTGGTAAACAAGCAATGCCACCATTAAAGTAATCCCATATTTGAGGAATCTCATTGTTGATCGTAATGCTTCTGGTAACATGAAGCATTGCTGATGTTTTAAAATTTCTACTGTCCTTGCGTGATTGCCATGAACATAATTAAGCAGCTTCTTTTCATGTTGTATATGTTTCGTATATTCTTATTGACCAGCAACTGTTTACTTTCTATCTTTCTGTGCAGATAAGGATATCCATTTCACCTTGTTGCTATTGTGACCTTGGTGAACTGCACAAAACACTTTTTTGGAATGAGTGTCTTGTGCTGTTCAACTAAAATGTTACAAGGGCAACATCTCTCAATTTTGGTGGAACTGCACAAAATGGTGATTGGAGTTTCCAAAATCTCCGTCAAATTCTGCTGGTAATCTCGTGCAACATTTTATTAGCCTTTGCAAGATGAGCCGTAGCTGAATGATGCAATCTTTGCTTCATTTCAGGTGAACTGCAGAAAAAGTGGCATGAATTGAATCATTGAGTGGAGCTGCAGGTTGACTTCCACTAGTGCCAGTATGATAGTAATCATGCTCTTTATTATATGCTCTGTGCAAACAGGAATACTCAACTACAGATGTTGTGACGGTCAAGAGCATTCGCCAAGTTCTTCGATTGTATGACATGGCTAGCCAAGATGGATTTAATCCCGATATTCACTTTATGAAAAGGCTCTAATGGGTTGGTTCTGAATCTTACAAGCTGAGAATCAGTGAGATGTGTAGGCATCTTTGTTGTACTTATTATTTGAATCTTATTTGTTGGTTCTGAATCTTGCAAGCTGGTAATCAATGAGATGTGTAGGCAGCTTTGTTGTACTTATTATTTGGATCTTATTTGTTGGTTCTGAATCTTGCAAGCTGGCAATCAATGAGATGCGTAGGCATCTTTGTTGTACTTATTATTTGGATCTTATTTGTTGGTTCTGAATCTTGCAAGCTGGGAAACACGGCATGATGATGCAGAGGACAACAACCATAACAAACAGTTCAAACTTGGTAGTATTATCTTTGTGAAAGTGCGACAAATGTGTTGATCGTGTGCGTCCTGAGAATAATAATTCTAATTGTTGTGCATGTTGATCCTGTGGCACTGATAGAACGAGCGAATGCATTGCTTGTTTTAAGTATAAATTTCTATTAAAGCTAATTAAATTTAAGTAAAGTGACCACTAACTCCTGTTATTACAGTACCAATACAGACCCACTCGTGAATCGACGTGTGGCCGAGGGTGCATCTTCTGCCGGGCGTGCAGCAGACGAGTGAGGGGTAGTAACTGTTGTCGCCTGTAGACACTCAGCTTACTGTTGAATCCAGTTCCCCAAGAGCTGAAAAACGAACTGCTGCCACCGCCTACACACTCGTTCACTCGAAGAGACTCCAAATTGCGATCCGAGGGGTGAGCCTGCTGGATATGGACTTCAGCAAGGAGTTCCCCTTTGAGTTCGCCGTTCAGTCCTATGGCTGCACCAAGTTGAATGTGATGTACACCAACGATACGGACTCGGTGAAGCTCTGCCTCACCTCAGTCCTATGGCTGCACCAGGTTCTAGAGCATTCGCCCGTTTCATCGGCAGCGCCGACTGCACCTTCGCTACGGTGGAGAGAAGGAAGAACGCGACGATTCGGCCATCTGGTGCAACAAGCTTGTCGACATCCAGAAGCAATACAAGATCATTAGCAACGAGCAGGAGAAGGACTCCGTGGTTGACCTCGCTGAGACCATCATCGACCCCTGATACGCCAACATGAAAGAAGACGACCTGAACACGTGGGAGGTACCTCTGAATCTAGCCTACATAACCTATGCGGCCAAGGACGCATATGCATGCTACGACATGTACAGGCAGATCTTGGACATGAGGGCGTGTATGCTTCCCGTAAACGACGAGTACACGGACATCCGTAGCGTCATGATCAAGCGTGCCAGGAAGGTCTAGATGTTGTACTTTATCTGTTTATAAGCACCTTTATCATCTGAGTGTTTCATGCATTAGCCTGTGTGTCGTAATTATCTGTTTTGTCCGACATATCTCTTTTAAGAACCCATTAACCTAATTGCTTTTTTTAGTGGCTATTTGCTTATGTATGTAAACTAGTTCACTTGTCCGTAAAAAAAACTAGTTCACTCGGCTGCCGTGCTTTGAATCTCCTTCCTCCCAACATATTCCCTCCTCAGGTGGACCCAGCAGGTCTCTGAATTTTCTCCCACTTTGTTTTTCGATGTAAACTGAGTTTTCTCCCAGTACTTTCCCCTAGAACCAACTCAACTGTCCCACGTCTAGCCTAAAAAATACTAATACCCCATGTACTATTAACTCATCAAATTAAAATGATATTTATTTCGTAAGTTGAAAGTTCTTACAAAATAATAATAATAATTGTTTATATATAACTTGGCAAGTTAACTCCTAGTGATTGCGTACATAAGCTTGCAAAGATTTTACTGACGTGCAATCATGTGTTTATGTTTTTATAACATTTCTCCGTCCAGCCCAACATGATATTTTCATCCAGCCCAGCAAGACCGCGGATTTCGAGAAAAATGCAAATGGTATTCAAACGGGCTGCATAGATGCTACATCATTGTTTCACCCAGCCCACCAAATGGACTAAAAAACAAATGGACTGGCTGACATGTGGGCCCGTAGGTCGAAGCCTAAGAAGGCGTTGGATTTACATCCAACGGCCGGCATTGTTCTTCAATCTCTCGTCTTCTTCCCCCAACGCTGCCGGAACCGCCTGCTCCAGCCTTCGGCGCCCAGCGGCGCTGTTTTGCGCTCCTCAGTGAAACACTACCCCGCTGACGGCCAGGCCATCCCTCCACTCCGCACCTCCTATTATTCTCCGCCGATTGTTAGCCCACCCCGCACCCGAACCAGTCAAGTTTCCCACTCGTTTCCGTCTGCGACTCCACTGCCGCGTCCTCCCCATCTCCGGGTCGTTCCAGTCTGGGGCCTCGCCGTCGTCCACCGCCTCGATGCGCTCGGCGCGGCATGGTCAACAGACGAGAGTCGTCGGCAGAGGACTGTACGTGGAGAGCCTGACGGCTGTGACCCACGAGGTCCATGGTCGCACGCAAGGAAAGTTCCTCCTTATTACGCAATGTACGTGCACTGTATGTGGGAAGGGCTTCTGTATTTCGCGAAAAAAACGTTCCCCCCACTGACAGGTCGGACCCCACCAGCTATATCTTCGCACGCAAGGAAGTGCCTCCTTATTACGCACCAAAAAATGAATACCCCCTGCTAGCTGGGACCCACCATAGTGGGTGGCTGACTTGTGGGCCTACTAAGTTGGCGAGCATGGAGGGCTTTGTCAACTTAGTCAATATGAACGATTCTAGCTCCAGTGACCGTACGATGTCCATCCAACGGCCATAGTGCTTCTTCAACCTCTGGTCTTCTTGCTCCAGCCACCCAAAGCAGCGCCGGTCGTGCCGCGTGCTCCTGCCTCTCGTGGCCGGATGTGATGCCGCGGAGGGTACTGGTTCGTCTGCCGTCGTCGGAGAATAACAGCAGGTGTGGGTGAGTAGAGGGATGGCTAGGCCAGCGATGGGAGTACGATGGGGCGGTGAGGCCTGCGGGGCAGCACAGCCGGCCGCGGGGACGAGGGAGCAGGCAGTCCCGCCGGCGCTTGTTTGAGCGGCTGGAGCAGCAAGAGCAGAGATTGAAGAAGCACGACGGTCGTTCGATGGACATCCAACAGTCACTGCTTGTGCGTTAACCTTTTTTTTCAGGAAAGCCTCAAATCTGTAGAAAACAGCATACAGCCCATCTGCCATTATTTCTAATAATTTACAGCCCATTTGCTAATTCTTAAGGTTTTTTTGGAGCCCATATTCTTCTTGTTAGCATTACAGCCCATATTGTGGCCACGGTTAAAAAATTATACGAAATTTTGCATATTTCGGTGCGGTCCGAACTGTTTTTAATCCCGAAATTTCGAATCACATTCAAACTGATTTTAAAAATAAATGTATATCAATATAAAATCCAACAAATTCTCCACGCATAAAAATTAATGTAATTTAAAATCTCGAAATGAAAAAAAGATATTTGAAACTAATTGTCGGTTTGATGTGTTTTAAAAATGTACAGCCCATTTCTCGTAACTGATAGGCCATTTTCTCGGCCACCCGAATGAAGCTCTCCTCGTCTTGAAAGATTTGCAGCCCAACAGGCCTGACAAAGCGACTTACTTGGCAAATCACAAAAAAAACTGGGATGTGGCCATGGACCCAGCTGTCAGCCTCTCCACGTACAGTACTCTTCCGATGGAAGTCGGTCGTTGACCACATTGACCACGCCGCGCCGAGAGCACCAACGAAGTGGACGCGTACCCCCCTCCGCGTGGGAAACAACTGCTGAGTCTTCCCTACCTCTGTGTCGTTCCCTTCCTAGGCCTCGCCGTTGTCCACCGCCCTGGTGCTCTCGGCGCGGCCTGGTCAACATGGTCAACGACCGACATGCATCTGAAGTGGGCTGTACGTGGAGAGGTCGATAGCCAGGTCCACGGCCGCACGCAAGGAAATGCCTCCTTATTACGCGCAAAATAATGATTCCTCCACCTGACATCAGGGACCCACCGAAAGGGCCTCTGTGTTTCGCAAAAAAAACGTTACCGCCGCTGACAGCTCGAACCCACCAGCTATATCTTCGCACGCAAGGAAGTGCCTCCTTATTACGCACAAAAAAAATGAATACTCCCCCTGTTAGCTGGGACCCAGTATAGCGGCAGGCTGACTTGTGGGCCTACTAAGTTGACGGGGACGGAGGGCTTTGTCAACTTAGTCAATATGCACGATTCTAGCTCCAGTGACTATACGATGTCCATCCAACGGCTGTAGTGCTTCTTCAACCTCTGGTCTTCTTGCTCCAGCCGCCCACACCAGCGCCGGTCGTGCCTCGTGCTCCTGCCTCCCGTGGCCGGCTGCGATGCGGCGAAGGCCTCACCGCCCCCTACTACTCCCATCGCTGGCCACGCCATCCCTCTACTCACCCACACCCCCTGTTATTCTGCGGCGACGGCAGCCTCACACCGCAGCGAACCAGTGAACCCTCATACTCCTCTACGCGTGGGCATCCACTGCCGCGTCTTCCCCGGCTCCGTGTTGTCCCCTTCCTAGGCCTCGCCGTCGTCCACCGCCCTGGTGCTCTCGGCGCGGCGTGGTCAACGTGGTCAAGGAACGGCTTCCATCGGACATGGACTGTATACGTGGAGAGGCTGACAGCTGGGTCCACGGCCGCAGCAAGGAAGTGCCTCCTTATTACGTGCAAAATAATTATTCCTGCACCTGACAGCGGGGACCCACCGGACGGGCCACCGTATTTCACAAAAAAAACGTTTGCCCCTGAATACTGGGACCCACCAGCTACATCTTCGCGCGCAAGGAAGTGCGTCCGGGCAAAAAAATTGATTCGCCCCCCTGACTGCTGGGACCCACCAGCTACATCTTTGCAGGCAAGGAAGTGCCCGACAGTCGAGACCCACCCGGTCGAAGCGTACGTAGCGTTGTCATTCTGGTCGCGAACGTGTACGTACATATATACTGGTGGATGTAGAGGCACGCACGTGTCGTAGTAGAGGCGCGTACGTGTCGTAGTAGAGGCGCGCACGTAGCATGTACACGTACGTACAACGGCCAGGGTCCAAGAAAGAAAATACGACCACGTATGTGTACATACGGGCGGGGTCTCGAACGCCTACTCGCGCATACATACGGCCAGGGCTCGTGTACATGGCTGGGTCAGAACGCAGAAACAGTGTCGTCGTCGTGTTCATGGGGAGGCAACGGAATGCGTCGTGTTCATGGGGAGGCAACGGAATGCGTCGTGTTCATCAGGAGGCAACGAAACACGTGGGAGCCAACCGGCTGGGTCGGAACGGAATGCGTGGTCGTGTTCATCGGGAGGGCTTGGACGGAACAGGTGATGGACACGAGGCCTGGCGTACCACACAACGGAGGAAACGGACCTCCTACGTTCGGAACGGGGTCCTGTTGATCGGGAGGGGTCTGGCGTACCGCAAAACGGAGGAAACGGACCTCCTATGGTCGAAACGGGGGTCCTGTTGACCGGGAGGGGTGTGGCGTACCGCAAAACGGACGAAACGGGCCTCCTATGGTCGAAACGGGGGTCCTGTTGATCGGGAGGGGTGTGGCATACCGCAAAACGGTCGAAACGGGGTCCTGTTCATCGAGAGGGGTGTGGCGTACCGCAAAACGGGACTCCACGGGATACTGTTGATCTCCACCTCGACCTCCTCCAGCCTCCACGGGCTACCGTCGACCTCCTCCGGCCTCCACGGGCTCCTGTTCATCCAGCCTCCACCGCGCGCTACTCCACCGGCTACTATTCAACCACCCCTCCACGGGCACCCCTCCACCGTCTACTGTTCATCCAGCCCTCCACACCACGGGATCCTGTTCAACCACCCCTCCACGGGCACCCCTCCACCATCTACTGTTCATCCAGCCCTCCACCACACCACGGGGTCCTGTTCATCCAGAGGCAACGCCACCGCTCACTGTTCATCCAACCCCCCCCCCCCCCCCCCCGCAACGCTCACTGTTCATCCCAGAGGCAGCATCGATTTGCTTCAGTTAGTAGCAGTAGCGAAGGGATCGCTCGATCGGGTTCAGTTAACAGCCATCGATCGATCGCTCGGGTTCAGTAACGCGTAGCCTGTAGTGCAATCGCTCGGGTTCAGTTAGAGCCCAACGCCTCGCTCGGGTTCAGTTAGAGCCAATGCCTCGCACACACGCACGTACGTGTATGAGAGAAACACACATCTCTCGGCCCCCGACCTCCCACCGTAATCGGGAACTCGCCGAAATTTTCCTCGCCCTCGCTTCTACCATGGTTTTTTCCGTCATGGACGGCCCAAAGAATGTCATGCAGCTGCAATGCGGCCCGCCCAGGTCGAAAAGCCCATTTTCTGTCATGATTTTTTTTCATAGAAGTAGGAGCCCACCACATCTATGATGATACCGGGTTTTGTCACAATTATCGTCATAGAAGTGTCATATGTATGACAGAATTTTTTATCGTTCGGCCCAAAATGTCACGGATGTGTCTTTTTTTTGTAGTGATGCAGCGTCTCCTCAGCAACCGACGCCTCAGGAGGGGAGTGGCAGCCTCCTGAGGACGATGCCCCAGGATCACCACTTGGCACGTGCTCCTCAGCACTCGAGCCGCCGGCCTCCGCCTGAGCTCGCCGACCTGCACCGTCGCTTGGGGCGAGCTCAGCATCAGGGGCAAGGAAGGGAACCACGACGACGGGGTTCTCACGAGACCCCTCCAGGCCGATCGGCCGTGGCCCCCATTCATCAAAGAGAGGCATGTCCTTTACAAATTCATCCTTATTCTTGTAGCGGTACAGCAAACAGTTCTTCCCAGGCAGTTTGGCCGGCAGAAAGACACCCGTCAGGACCTTGAGCACTGTTCGCCGCGTCCCGAGGAGGAGCCCGGACTCTTGAAACCTCATGTGGTCTTGGCTGCTAAGCAAGGTCCACATTGGGCGAGAATGGCGCTGAAGCGGAGCGACCCGGCGTTGGACGAATTCCTTCACCACCATCGGTGCAGTTACGCCACGATCCTTCAGCAACCTCAACCTGAGCCAAACGCCGGCAAGGCCGGGGCTCGCGAGCCGCTGATGGCTCCAGCCGGAGTTAGGAACAGCGGCCCCGACGGAGCTTGAAGCAGAGGACTAAGCACACCGACATTGACGAACACCCATCGTGTCCGGAATTCGCTCATGGATGGAGGAAGCTCAAAATCGATCCCCTCGCCCGCCGTCGCAGCCACGGCCTGGAAGCTCACGCACCCCAAGCATTGCTGAGGGTCGGCCAGATGCAATGACAAGAAGTGACGGAGGAGAGCCACCGAAGGAGCGATGCCCACCATGGCTTCGCACACAAAGGCAAAGACAACAAGAAGAATCACAGACTGACGGTCGAGATGCAGCATGTGGATCTGATAATGCTCAAGCACAACATTGAAGAAGGCGGAGAAGGGAGGAATCAGGCCAGCCCAGAAGGCATCTATGAAGATTGGGACCTCGGTGGCCGTCAGAGCCGTGCGAGTGCGAGACGCGGGTCAAGCCACCGTCTCCCCCCACTCATTGAAGCTGGAAGCAAGCATCGGGCGCACCTTGTCCATGGCCTCATCGTTGAGCACCCGAGACCGGCCAAGCGCCGGCGCAAAGGACGGAGGCGCAGCTGGAAGAGATAGAGGACTCTTCCCCTTCTCAGCTTGTTTCGGCGCCATGACGATGGAGCAGGCGGAGCGCAAGTCAGATTTGTGAAGAGAAGCAGAGCCACAAGGAAGCAGAGGCGCAGGAGGCGGAGGAATAACTGTGTAGGCCGCAGGGGCCGCATAGCCAGGCGGATTCAAAGGCAGCGTGGGGAAGTGGAGGCGCCCACGTCCAATCAACCGCCACGCGTCGACCGAGGCCGCGGGCTTTTGGGGCCCGCGGTGCTCCGAACATGACCCTTGGCTTCGCCGCGAAGCCAAGCCCGAGCGCACCTTGGGCCCGGGGGCTACTGTCAGCGTTCTGGGAAAGGGGGTCCCCAGACTTGCCTGCCTGCGGCCCACGGCGTGGCTAAGCAGCAGGCCGTACGGCCCATCTTCGTCAACAAGGCACCCGAGACCCTCGCGAGGGTCCAAGCCTCGCGAGGCGGACGACGCAAGACCTCCTCTGGAGTGGCCTAGCCAAGCAGGCTCACGAGGAGCGGAGATATCAAGGCAAGGCAAACCTCACGAGGCTCTCGTGACGTGATCCATGACGAACGGTACCAGGCGGGTGCCAGTGCGCGCAGCGTCTCTATTTCCCTGTTGCTAAGGAGGCCAGCGCAGGCGAAGAGTACCGAGGCATTAGGCAAAGATTGCCATATTGGTGCAACGAGACCAAGACCAGGAGGATGGCAAGGCGGAGGTCATCATGGAGCCCAAGACGGCGTCACCCCAGAGCTTTTCGCAGGCGAAGACCGCTTTTGTCAGGATAGCTTGTACTAGCTGTCCCCCTTCAAATTTGCCCGCCGTTGTTGGCTCCCTACCCGCTCGATATTTGGGAGGAGGACCAGGGCCTATATAAGTAGAGCTAGCCACCACAGTAGAGATATCGAATCCTCACGCCACAAGTTCATACGCACAAGAACACCTCAACCTCAGGAGGCTGTTCTTCCCTTGTACTGTTCATCATCAGCCCAAGAGGCAATCCACCACCACCACACTGGAGTAGGGTATTACACCACAACGGTGGCCTGAACCAGTATAAACCCCGTGTCTTTCTGTGTTGCAAGTTAGTCGAGTTCATCCGCGAGATCTTAGCGAGCTAGAGCATAGATCGGTAGGAGGGAGAGGCTTCGCGCGCACCCCAGTGTTCGAACCTTAAGGGTTTTCCGGAACCCCACATCCGACAGTGGAGCCTAGATCTATGTAAAGGAAAAAATTGTGCACTACATAATTTGTTGCATAGCGAGGGATGTTCTACACAAAATGGTAGGATTGTTAAAGAAAATATGGTAACATGCAAATATGGGCCCAAGTTGAAAGAACTGTACATCAGCTGAAATCGTAGGACAAAAATCTATATTTAAACAGATAGGGTAAACATGATGTCATGGAAAAATGAGAGTAATCGAAAGAACAATACATCATTAATTTGCCTAATATAGAAAGAAGAGGGGAAAAAATCCCCTCTGACGTATATGGTGCATGTGGCACCTTTTATCCAAATGTAGCAATATTTAGAATATGTTCAGGAAAGTAGCCCATGCAACCGATTTAGGGTGAGACTGAACATACCGCACGCGTCCTCAAGTTATCTGGTACGATGAGATGGAATCTCTGGCGGCAGTCGCAAAGTCCTGAAGTGTCAGCGCACTGTACATTCTATGAATGAAAGAAAACCCTCAAATCAGCTCGAATAAAAATGAATTCACGGCGATTTCCGCCGGGTGATTAAAGGAGGCAGATGAACTGGGATAAGAGATGAGATAATATCTCGTTAAATTAGTTACCTCGTCGTCCATGAGAAAGAACCCTTAGTATGGCAGATTCCCCAATCGAGCGGAGCTGGGTCGACCGCGAGCAGCGTCGAGAAAGTCGATGGCGGTAGGCGGCAACAAGCGGAAGTGGCGAAATGCGGTGAGCTTTGCCGGCAGCCTGGCGGCGGCGGCAGGCGTCGAGCTAAGTGTTTACCGCCGCGATAGGCGGTGCCATGGCATAGACACGGAGGATCTTGTGCAGGTGTGAATGGGGACCGTACCGGAGGGGGTGGCGGGCGGGGTGAGGGTTTTTGTGACGTGGGGATGGTGAGGGTTCTCTTTTTTATTTTTTGAATTGGGTGGTGAGGGTTTTCTGTCCCACAAAGAATTTTGGGGCGACGGTTTGCTAGAGCGAACCGTGTGTGGTTGACGCAATAGGCAAAATGAAAGCCATTGCACACGGTTCCAATTTTGGGAACCGTGTGTGATTGACGTACTACCTCCGTCCTGGTTTATTGGCCCCCCTTTGAAATTTTTACCAAATTTTGACCAAATATTTAACATACTCAGACATAAATAATAAGCGTACACGTACATCAGGATAGTTCAACCATAAGTACATAGTTCAACCATAAGTTGATAGTTCAACCATCATTAAGCATACTCAAGTGTACATAGTTCGATCCATCCCACATATCATCTCACATGCCGGCACGATCCTGAAGCGTCTCCAGGTACTCGTCGTACGCGTCGTGCGCCACCCTGCGAGAATACTTCTGCTTGAAGGATCCAACGGCCCGTCCTCTTGCATGCGCCAGAACACTTAGATACGCGTCATGAAGCTTGTGGTTGCAAAATGGGCATCCATAGCCGCTGTTCCAGGTGCTAATACGCCTGTTTTGCATTCCCGCATAAAGCTCCCTCAGGATTCACCCCTTGTACCTCCTCTGGGCATCTTCATCCTCGCTGTCCACATCGCCAGACAACACCTATACATATAGTAAAACAAATTTGGCATCAAATCACTGATTATATGCCGTGAAGTAGGATTAGGAATTTATGGCTATTTATTTATACATATCCAGAGATTATGGTTCGATTTTTAAGCACACTCGTCTATGTACAGACCAATCCTGAAGAAAATAATGGCACAAACATATGTAGGTCATTCAAAATCAATGTCAAGCCCTGGCTAGGAATTATTAGCACGAACACTAATCCTACTCGGATTACTAGCAGAAATCATTGTCACGGATGAAACAACTAATCACTTATCACCTGTACCATTCAAACAATACATTAACTACACGGATCTAATGAAACTTACTCAGATTTCATGTATTGGGAGAACATAACCATAGGATTTCTATTCCAAAAAGGGGGGAGGCAGGAGTAACTAGAGAAATCCTATGATCTATTTGATACATAAATGGGTATAGATGACTAACCAGCTATCCGTTGTTGTCGGAGTCGTCACCGGAGTGGTCGTCGGAGTCGATGTGGAACTCCGGCTCCGGCTGTGGAAGCTCGACGCCGTCGACGACGTCAGGGTGCAGCGATAACTCGCCGGCGTTGATGGCAACCTCTGTCTCCATCTCCACGCCGTGCTCCGGTGCTTTAGCAGCCCCGACATCGCCACTCCGACTGATGGGGCCACTACTAGAAAAAGGCTTACTAGTGGCGCACCAGTTTTGCCTACTAATGGCGCACTACTGGTGCGCCACTAGCACCACGCCACTAGAATATTTTAGTAATGGCGCACCACAAGTGCGCCATTAGTATCTGGTATACTAATGGCGCACCACGGGTGCGCCATTAGTATCCCACAGGTGCGCCATTAGTAACTGGTATAATAATGGCGCACCAGATGGAAGTGCGCCATTAGTAACATTTTTTTTTTAAAAAATCGTTTTTTCTTAATCTCAGGTCACTATTTCACATATGAGATATCCAACACATATATATACAACAAGCATCCATATAACAATCATATCCAAACACAAGTTTCATCATATATACATACATAGCCAACACATAGTTCCATCGTTACATATTACAAAAGTTTGACATTGTTCATCCAACACCGTTATCCATCCAACAGCATATTACAAAAGTTTCACATAGTTCAGTTCTCATTGTTCTTCTCCTTCTCCTTCCTCAGCCTGATGCGCCAAGAGCGGCGAGGCGGTGGAGGCAGCTGTGGGATGTAGTCTTCTACCACAATTGGCGTGGTCATGTCACCCAGCTGTGGGATCGCCGGCGCCACCACCGGTGCGTGGTCATTGTCAGGCACCACCACCATCGCGAGGCCACCTTCAGGCAGGACGGGCACGACCATCGCTAGGTCATCCTCAGCCACCACCATCTCTTGCCCATGGTCAGCCACCACCATCTTTTTCCCATGGTCAGCCACCACCATCTCTTGCCCTTGGTCAGCCACCACCAGCGCTAGGTCATCCTCAGCCTGATGCCCATCGTCATCCTGCAGCTCGTCATCCCCACTCTGCTCCTCTTCTCCCCCACTCCAGTCCGGATCATCCTTCTTGCTGTCTTTGCTGCTGCCAGAATCGCTGCTGCTTTCGCTAAAGCCAGAATCGCTGCTGCTTTGGCTGTAGCCAGTGTCGCTGCTGCTGCTCCCATTGCCTGTCCAAATGCAACAATGGCCGTTAACAATCGATGTGAGACAAAGCCAAATGTAGAGGCATAAGAAGAGGCAGAACGCACTGGCATCTTCGTCGTCAGCGTAGCGCATGCGACACATAGTCATGTTGAAAACCTTCACGATGAGCATCGTGGCGTCATCGTCATACCTGAAGAGAAGAAAGTACCCGGTCCGCAGGTCGTAGGCATTGTAGAACTTCTCCCAGCCACGGCACAGGTACATGTGGCCCTCCTCGATCACCAACTCCACGTCCCACAGCCTGCGAACCCCGCTGCCGGCCTGTCGGAGCTTCACATTATGTGGCGGATCTTCACCCAGCATGTTCATAAAAGTGTCAGGCAGCCTCTGCAATTTGGGACAAGGAGTGATGTAGCAAACAACAGAGTTATCATAATGAGATGGGTGAAGGGGAGATCTCTCGTTTTATATACCTGCCTCGTGGCTGATACTGAAGTCCCAAGTATGACACTGAAGAACTCGAAAGCATCCAACTCGTACTCCGGTGAGGCAGAGCGGCGGTGGCTGCTTCCCCCCATCTCTGATAAGCAGCAGAGGAGACCAATTAGTACCCTTACAACATCACATTGCAAATAGATGAATTGTGTAGGTATGCATGGATTTAAGATTATTTGTTCAAAGCCAATTTGTCAATGATTAATATGATATCTCAATTTCCACCAAATAATACATTTGTTATACACCACATTTTCTTTTCCTTTGGAAAAGAAAAAAGCACACTGCATTCAAGTGAATGTATCTTTTATTGCAAAGCCACAACTTAGCAATAGATTCAAAGTTAACGATTGGCACCTAGAAAAGCATTTCAACATCTTCACAGATTTTACTAGCTACAATACATTCAAAAAATAAATGATATACAGTTTGTATCTCTTTGCAATGAACACACTCTAGGGGTTTTGCCATCCCCCTTTTCCTTAGAGTGTCACAAGTTATGATTTTGTTCTGGGAGAACATCCAAATGAAACCTTATACCCTAGGGGGCAATTTAATACTCCATACTACAGGAAGATACAAAGGTTGCACCCCCCCTAAAATTCACTAGAACATATAGAGATTTATAAGAGCAGGTCCCTTTAGATTCATGCTAGCTAGGCAGGACCTAATTGGGGTAATTTTTTCCAAATAAGAAAGAAGTCTGCCTCTCCATCTAGCTATTTTGGCTAAAATTTTATCAATAAAATCTAGCAGATCTTCTCTGCCAATCATGACATATTTATTCTCTAGCAGATACGGCCTATGCAAATTGTTTAATGCAACACTAGTGTTGAGTTGATGATATAGAACAGGGCCTACAACAATTTATTTTAAGACATTCACTGGCCCGGAAGTCAGATCTGGAGCCATACTTTGGTGCATACTTTGGTGCAGGGGTTTAAATAGACAAATAGTGCACTGGAGGAAACATAACAGAAACGCCAATAGAAGCAAACACTTCCTATAGGGGGGAATAACATTAACATATTCAAGAACCCTCATTTAGTTCTTGGAAAGCTCTCATTTTGGACACAGCACTTTGACTACCTATATATATATGTAAACATTTACGTATACTGGATAATTATATGCCATGTGTAAATTTGTCTCAGCAAGTAGCCCAGTTTGAAAAAGCAAAAAACAAACTTAAATGATACAAAAATACAGATTTGTGTGCATGAACATGAACCAGCATGTATTTGCCACTATGATCTATAAATAAAAAAAAGGGAATTCATTTTCAATTCCCTGTAGATAACAAACTAAAGAGGCAGCTAACACCTAGAGATTCAAACTTGCAGTTTCATCATGCAAATTCAACTGGACCTTCTTGATTTGATATTATCAATAAAATTTATAATTCAGCTAACCATGACATATTTGACTGAACTTGATGTCTGCAAGTAGAAATAAAGTGCATATAGGATTTAACCTTTGTGTTGATGATATAGACCTTAGAGTCACCCGCCAGGAGGGGCCGGGTTACTCATATGGTCATTGCCAGAAGCTTAGAGACGGTGGGCCAAAGATGGGCTTAAGACCCGCATATGGCTTAAGGCCCGTAGTTGCAATCTTTATTATGCTAGAACTTGTAGTGTAAGGCAAGAATAGTTGAGAGTCCGAGCCGGACACTCTTATGAGCCGGCCGGGACTCTGAGAGCTGCTGGGCGTCGGCCTCCCTATATAAAGGGACGACCCGGCAGTGGTTTAGGGACAAGAACAATCTCATCGAAAGCCAGGCATAGCGGTTTAGCTCCCTGGTGATCGTAACCCTAATCAATACCACCTCAAACTGGACGTAGGCTTTTACCTTCACCGTAAGGGGCCGAACCAGTATAAACCCTCGTGTTCCTTGTCCCGCATTAACCCCTTCAAGCTTCCTAGCTGCGATGGCTCCACGACTAAGTCCTAGCTCGAGAACATCTACCGTGACAATTCCACGACAGTTGGCACCCACCGTGGGGCCAGCGCACGGTGGATTTGAGTTCTTGAAGGGCAGCTTCGAAGGGCTCAAGGGATACGCTGTGGGCTGGATGACCAAGAGTCGTCGCGGCAAGCTCTACATCGACGATGCAAACTGGGGCCCCGACGCCGGCTCAATTGAGTACGGGTACCGGGTCCCCTTCGGCGGAATTCATGTTTTCATTGGCAAGATTGGTGCGCCGGGCCCCGAGCCGGGTCTCCGCGCCGATCTCGTCGAGACGGCTCGGCGTGCACGACCCGCCCGGACCCGGCCTGCCTTAAGGCATGCTTTTGTGGGGTGTATCCATGGAGGACTCTCTGATCGATCTGGATCTGGTGATGAGACGGCCGCCGGCTCTGACGGCGAGTCGGCCACCGATGAGTCAAACTCGTTGTATCAACTTCAAGATGGCAGGCTCATGGGTTGTTCCGATGGTGACAGTATTCCGGACCTATTTGAGCCGCCAAGCCGGGTTGGAATCTTTATGGCCGGTGCGCAGCCTGTTCAGAACCCCGCTGCTGGAGCGGGAAACCCGGTGCCTTCTCCGGCTCAGGTGCTGATGGATCTCACGGACAAGATGACGGCCCTGTTAACCGCCACGGTTGACCCGGCAGATCAAGCTCAGCACGATGCGGAGGTGGCACAGTTAAAATTGGATCTAGTGAAAGCTAAGGAGGATCTTGCAGCGGAAGGGATCAGGATGGCTGCGGAGAGGGCGGCTCTCGATGCCCAAACTCAGCTGATCCAGGCGCAGTCCTTCCAACTCACGATGGATCAGAACGCGTCCAATGAGGTCATGAGAAGGAGGCATCAAAAGACCCAATCTCGACTCCCTCCGGTTTACGATCCACGCAACCTCTTCAACACGCCAGGTGCAGGGTCTAGTAACCCGCCAGGGGTCATAGTGCCCGGGTCTGGAACCCCTATTCAGCCACAAGTGATGGGGCCTCCCCAGGTGCCCCCTGCCCCGCCTCAGTACGTGCCAATACCCCCGGGTCATTATAATAACCCGCTGGAGAACATGGTCGCTGCGGCAGCACGGCTGGCGGCTCTCCCAGTTGACGGCGACTCTCCGACGGCTATTGAAACCCGCCGGGTCAGGGAACTCCTTCAGACAGCACTGGCGCAGTAAGAGGCGTACTCCTACAGCCGGGACAGGATCCACTCGACCCCTCGTCCAGGCCGGAGCCCGAGTTATAGCAGACACATGGTCTCAGCGACCGGCTCAAGTAACGTCCGACGCCATGACCCGCTTCCTGGCCATGGCCCGGCTCATAATGGAGCCTTTCACGCAGCAGACCAGGACAGAGCGCGGCAAGAGGCGGAGCAGGTGCCTCAATTGACGGCTTACCAGACCCCCCCGGCTTATCCGACGACTTCCGTCGACGTGGGTATCCCTACCAGGACCGGGGGTGTCCCTTGTTTAGTGCCAGCTATCCGTAATGAACGTCTACCCAAGGACTTCAAGGGCCCTAGGAAGGTGCCTAATTACACAGCTGACTTACAACCCGCAGCCTGGATCGAGAGTTACGAGATGGCCATGGAACTGCTAGAGGTCAGTGAGGCGGCAATGGCCAAGTATTTCACCATGATGTTGGATGGGACTGCCCGCACTTGGTTGAAAGGGCTACCACCGAATTCCATCGGGTCTTGGGCTGAGCTGAAAGCCCGGTTCATCCAAAACTTCAAGGATACCTGTAGGCAGTCTATGTCAATTGTGGATTTGACTAACTGTAAGCAGCAGGAGGGTGAATCCACGACTCATTGGGTTCGCCGGGTCAAGGAGATCATACATTCGTCAGATAAGATGGATGCCGGCTCAGCAGTCTTAATGTTGGAGCAGAATTGTCGTTTTGTGCCCCTGAAGATGAAACTCGGGCGGCTTAAGCGCGACTGCAATGATATGGGTACACTAATGGCGGCTCTTGTCAAGTACGCCGATTCTGATGGTACCAAGGATCCCCCTTCAGATGATGAAAGGACAGGGAAGGGAAAGAAGAACGGCAATGGCAAGGGTCCTCAGCATAACCCGGGGAACCAAGGAGGAGGCAAGCGCAAGGCCGATGGCAGCCTAGAGTTTGTAGCCAACGCCAGCTCACAAGGTAATAACCAGCGACGCAAGGGGAGGCCCCCTCCCCGAGGCGGCGGGTCAGGCCCGACGCTGGAGCAACTGTTGAATGAGCCTTGTCCAAGGCATGGCTCTAGAGAGAAGCCAGCGACTCATCTATGGAAGGATTGTGCAATCATGAAGGCCTTTAAGAATTACAATGGCCCGGGCGGCGGCTCAGGCGCCGGCGGCTTTCATGGCCCGGGCGGCGGCTCAAATTCTGGTCCTCAGAACAGTCAAGGGGGCTTTAATCAACAGTCTGGCCAGGGTCATCAACAGCAGCAGGGGGGTTATCAGACCAATCCAAAGCAGCTTAGCGGTGGACAGTATCATGTATTTACCACTAGTCCGTGCAAGCGAGATCAAAAGCTTCATAAGAGGGCTGTGAATGCTGTTGAGCCGGCGGTTCCGCGCTACTTGCGGTGGTCCGAGCAGCGTATAGTGTGGAGCAGGGAGGATCACCCTCCACGGGTGGATAATCCGGGTCACTTGGCCCTGGTGGTGGCTCCTCAGGTGGGAGGATATAAGTTCACTAAGGTGCTCATGGATGGAGGCAGCAGCATCCACATCCTCTATTATGAGGCGTTCCGTCGAATGGGGTTGATTGATAAGAACCTCAGCCAGTCCAACACTATTTTCCATGGTGTAGTACCTGGTAAGTCGGCTTATCCAGTCGGCAAGATCAAATTGGAAGTGGCCTTTGGAGATGAGAACAACTACATGGTAGAAAAATTGACCTTTGAGGTGGTTAAGATAAGAAGCCCGTACCATGCTATATTTGGGCGGCCGGCTTACGCCAAGTTCATGGCTCGGCCGTGTTATGTGTACTTACAGCTCAAGATGCCGGGTCACAACGGGACCATTACGGTTCACGGCAGCCGGAAAGTGGCCCTGGAGTGTGAGGAAGGCGATGCGGCTTATGCAGAATCTGTTTGTGCTACAGAGGAGTTGAAGTTTTACAAAGACAATGTTGACCCAACAGATATGACCTCTCTGAAAAAGCCGACTACGGAGAATGAGCCGGCGATGAAATTTAAGTCAGCTGATGAAACTAAGCTTGTTGATTTTGTTCCAGGAGATTCATCTCAGCAGTTTAGCATCAGTGCCAATCTGGATCCAAAATAGGAAAGCGCGCTCATCGAGTTCATCCGTGAGAATAGGGACATCTTCGCATGGAAACCTTCTGACATGCCAGGTGTACCTAGAGAACTCGCTGAGCACACTCTCAATGTTGATCCGAAATTTAAGCCGGTCAGGCAGTTCCTTCGGCGGTTTAATGAAGAGAGGCGGAAAGCTATTGGTGAAGAGGTGGCCCGGCTCTTGGCGGCCGGGTTTATTGTTGAAGTCTTCCACCCAGAGTGGTTAGCTAACCCGGTGCTCGTGGTCAAGAAGAACGGCACCTGGCGGATGTGTGTGGACTACACGGACTTAAATAAGGCGTGTCCGGCTGATCCTTTTGCCCTTCCCCGTATTGATCAAATTATTGATGCTACGGCGGGTTGTGCGCGCTTAAGTTTCTTGGACACTTATTCTGGATATCATCAGATTAAAATGGCAGTTAAGGACCAGGAGAAGACGGCGTTCATCACTCCCTTTGGAGCCTTCTGCTATGTATCCATGCCCTTTGGACTCAAGTGTGCACAGGCGACTTATCAGCGTTGCGTGCAGAACTGTCTTCATAAACAGATTGGGCGCAATGTTCATGCTTATGTGGACGACATTGTGGTTAAATCCATAAAGGAGGAAACCCTGATAGATGATTTGAGAGAAACATTTGATAATCTCCGGGTCTACAAGATGATGCTTAACCCAGCCAAGTGTGTCTTTGGTGTTCCTGCAGGCAAACTCTTGGGTTTTTTGGTTTCTGACAGAGGCATTGAAGCTAACCCGGAGAAAATCAAGGCCATCACCTCCCTGGCTAAGCCGGCGTGTTTAAATGACGTTCAACGCTTGGCGGGTCGCATCGCTGCTTTAAGCCGGTTTATAAGCAGTTTGGGGGAGAAAGCCATGCAATTATATCAGTTGATGAAGAAAACTGATAACTTTGTCTGGAATGATGCAGCTAATACTGCCTTTGAGGATTTGAAGAAGCAGCTGGCAGAGCCTCCAGTCCTTGTTGCTCCGGTTGATGAGGAGCCCTTATTATTATATGTGGCGGCAAACACACGAGCCGTCAGTGTGGCTATGGTGGTGGAGCGCAAGGAGGAGGGTAAGGAGCATCCGGTTCAGCGGCCGGTTTATTATGTCAGCGAAGTGCTCATTGAGTCCAAGCAGCGATATCCGCATTGGCAGAAGCTTGTTTATGGTGTGTTCATGGCGAGCCGGAAACTTAAGCATTATTTTCAGGGTCATCCCATCACTGTGGTCAGTGCTGCCCCTCTTGGTGATATCATTCAAAACAGAGAAGCCACAGGGAGAATAGCTAAGTGGGCTATAGAGCCTGGACCTCATGGTCTCAAGTACGTGCCACGCACTGCTGTTAAATCTCAGGCCTTGGTGGATTTCATCAATGACTGGACAGAATCACAAGTGCCTGAGCAGAAGCCGGATAACACATATTGGACTATCCACTTTGATGGGTCCAGGCAGTTGGAGGGCTCGGGGGCTGGAGTCGTGTTGGCTTCCCCTAAAGGTGACAAGTTCCATTATGTGCTACAGTTGCTATTTCCTTGCACTAACAACGCGGCTGAGTACGAGGCCTTGCTCCATGGTCTTCGGATGGCTAAGGAGATGAGCTTAAGCCGGGTAAGGTGCTTCGGCGACTCAGACTTGGTGGCTCAGCAAGTATCAGGAAAGTGGGATTCCAAGGACCCTCTCATGGCGGCTTATCGCCGCGAGGTCGATGCCATTGCTGGGCACTTTCAGGGTTACCAAGTGGAACACATCGATCGCAGGAAGAACGAGGCGGCGGATGCTTTAAGCCGGCTGGGCTCTCAGCGAAAACCGGTGCCGCCTAACACTTTCCTGGACGTCCTGTATGGCCCTTCTGTTAAGTTGCCTACGAAGGAAGACCTGGCTGTCCCTGACCCGGAGGCACGACTGGTGGCGGCTCTCCATATCATACCAGACTGGACAATGCCATATCTGGCTTACATGACCCGGGGCGAGTTGCCTGAGGATGAAACTTTGGCCAGACAAATAACCCGGCGGGCTAAGTCAATGATTGTTATCAATGGCGAGTTGCATCATCGCAGTGTTACAGGAGCATTTCAGCGTTGTGTCTCCCCTGAGGAAGGTCAGGAGATCTTGCGTGAGATTCACGAAGGGGATTGTGGCCATCACGCCGGCTCAAAGTCTCTTGTGGCCAAGGCTTTTCGCCATGGTTTTTATTGGCTAACGGCTCAGGCTGATGCAGAGGACTTGGTCAGTAAATGTGATGGTTGCCAGAGGTTTTCACGACGGGCTCATGTGCCGGCTCAGGAGCTGAGGATGATCCCAATTACTTGGCCCTTTGCGGTCTGGGGGCTTGATATGGTTGGGCCTTTCAAACGATCCAAAGATAAGAAGACTCACCTATTAGTGGCGGTTGACAAATTTACCAAGTGGGTGGAAGCTGAGCCAGTTAGCAAGTGCGATGCGGCCACGGCGGTTCAATTTATGAAAAAGGTGATTTTTCGCTTTGGCTTTCCACACAGCATTATAACTAACAATGGCACCAATCTATCCAAAGGCGCCATCGAAGAGTTTTGTCAACGAGAGCATATCCGACTTGATGTCTCCTCAGTTGCTCATCCTCAATCCAATGGTCAAGCTGAGAGAGCTAATCAGGAGATTCCGAAGGGCATCAAGCCCCGGCTTTTGGTCCCTTTGCAACGGACGCCGGGTTGTTGGGTGGAGGAGTTACCCTCCGTGTTATGGAGCATCAACACTACTCCTAACAGATCTACAGGCTTCACGCCTTTAGATATGGTTTACGGGGCAGAGGCCGTCCTCCCCAGTGACATCCGTCATGACTCACCTCGAGTGGCGGCTTATGTTGAGGCAGACAATGAACAGGCGCGCCAAGATGCTCTTGACTTGTTGGACGAACAGCGTGATGTGGCCGCAGCTCGCTCCGCGATTTACCAACAAGACCTGCGCCGTTATCATAGTCGCCGGGTTAAAACCCGGGTCTTCCAGGAAGGCGATCTCGTGCTCCGGCTCATCCAGGATCAAACAGATGCGCACAAGCTCTCCCCGCCTTGGGAAGGACCCTTTGTGGTCAGCAAGAACTTGCACAACGGGTCATATTACCTCATTGACATTCGGGAGCATAAAGATTCACGTAAGTCGGAGGAAGAGACCCATCGGCCGTGGAACATAGCTCAGCTTCGGCCTTACTACACTTGAGTCACTAGCTCTCGTGATGTACATATTTCTCTCAGCCGTGTATATATTATGATAAGCAATAAAGCAGGACCTCTGTCCTTTTTTCTCCTCCAAATGTGCACGTGTTGTTTTCATTGCAAGATTACGTGATGACTTGAAGGAGGATCCGGCTTATGATCGTATTCGAATCTAGCCATAAGCAGCAAGGTCACTTGGGGGCTTCCTGTTCAAACATGGGTCGTATTCGAACCAAAGAGAACATAGGTGTCGATACCCATTTGATTGGCAAAGTGCCGAGCTCATTGGGGAGTTTTCCTTGATCATATTTGAATCATGGTTTCACCCCTTTGGGAACCGACGTGGATCGTATTCGAATCAGCGTCGTTAAACAATTCTTAAAATCACTTGGGGGCTTCCTGTTCAAACATGGGTCGTATTCGAACCAAAGAGAACATAGCTGTCGATACCCTCTTGATTGGCATCGCCACACCCACTAGGGGCTATATGATCGTATTTGAATATTAGCATAACCCCTTTGGGCCGGGTCTCTGGTCGTATTCGAACCGAAAGCCCCTAAGTTCTTCCAGTTTATAGTCAGTTTTGTCTGATTATTCCAAGTGTGTACGGTCGGGTCTCACTTTGCCGGCTTAACTTGGGTTTACAGTATTGCTGAACGCAATGGGTGTTATAAGACAGGTAAACCGGAGTTGCGGTACCAACCTTCTTATCCGGGTTATTTAAACCGGAAGTATGGTTGCAGGCCGTTAAGTATGTTCTTATGGCTGTATTCAGGATATCATTGAAGACAAGTCCTTTTTTGATTCATATTCCGGGTTATCCAAAACTTCTGATTCTCAGGGCGGTAAGCCGCCTCGAGACTTGTGATTTGCCCTTCTATGCAGGATAATTAAAGGCACCTCTTTTGAGGTTAAGAAAAACAAAGGATTGATTATGACCCGGAGAAACATCAAAGAGACAACTTCAAAAGACTTCAGCATTCAATACGTGCGCGATGGCACGGCAGAGATAAACTGTTGCACCTACTCTATTACAAAACTCATCAAGTCTAAAAGGGTGGAGCATTGTTTGGTAAACCGGCTGCGGAAGTTAAGATGCTTGCTGGGTGGAAGTCTCCGGTTCATCTCTTCCTTCTCCTCCGGTTGATCCCAAGACCTGGAAGGTTGATGACTTCCAGTCGATGCCGCTGAGAGCTTCGAACTGGGCTTCCTCGTCAATTAACCCGGAAGGGTCAATCTCCGGGGCGAAAGTGTGCTGACGAGCCGGCGGGATCAAGTTGAGGGCTTCATAGCACGGAGTACGAATCCTCTGATTTTCTGCGTCGTGGCCCGGCTGGTACTTGGTCAGATCGGTATCGTTGCCAATAAGAGTGGCCACCGGGCGTACGGCCTTCACGCAAGCTGCAAAGTTCTTCTGATCAAAGGCAGTGCCGTCTTCCTTCAGACTTGGGTAGCCGAGGGCGATGTCCGCCGGGTCTAACTCTGGCAAGAACGCCTTAGCCCGGCTCAGCGCAGCAATCGCTCCGGCTCTTGCAGAGGCTCGTCGCAGTTCTTGGATCCGTTGAGGAAGAACGGCGAGCCGGCGAAGGACTTCCGCCAGGTGAGTCGGCACCTCGTTGGAGAGGGCCACCACAGCCAAGGCACGTTGTGACCCGGTGTAGAGTTGCTCCACCAGGGTGTATATGGCCTTCAGCTTGGTCACCACACTCTGATTCAGGTTGGCACTTCTGGGACCTGTTTAACAAAGACAGATAAGCCACCGACAAGGATGAAATTATGAGATTTACACATTCTAAACTTGATGAAAGCCGGAGAGACGACTTACCGAAGACTGCGGCCACCATCTGGGACACTTGGCGCTTTAGGCCGGAGAGCTCGGCGGTCTTCTCAGAGAGAGCCTTCTCCGCCTGTTCTGCCCGGTTCACCAGTGCGACCTTTTCTTCGGCCCACGCCTTCCGCTCAGCGTCGAACTCCGTCTTCAGCTTCTCTTGCGCGGCGATGCTGGACACGAACCTGGCGTTTACCTTCCGGGTCTCCATCTCTTGCATCTTCAGCCGGTTCTTGAGATCAGCAAGGTCAGCCTCAAGCTTCTTGCCAACAGCCTGTATAAACTTCCGGGTTACGGCATGAACAATTACTCTACAAATTTAAAGTCCCAAGCGTTTTCCAAGCAAAGACACTTGGCACTTGGGGGCTAATGCATATCGAACGTTTCTATCTACACATTGCCGGTTCAGATGGAGTAAGCCGGAACCTAAGTCTACAACATATTCAATCATTAGTCGTCGACTTGGGGGCTAGCATGGTAAAGGTAACTATGCAGTAAGTAAGAGGACAGCATAATGATACCTCAGACTTCTGCTGGATCTGGTTCACCATGGCAACCTCTGCGTTCCGGCTCTTGTGCACTTGGCTGATGTAGCCAGAGACGAGCTCTCCGATGCTCAGGTTGGTGTAGTCGGAGAGGTCCAGGTTCACCCGGTGGGGCTGCAGCAACTCCCCCTTAGCGGAGCACTTGGCCAGCACGGTAGGTCTCCCCGGCTCAACGAACTCTGTCCGGGTCATTTGTTGGTTGAGCCGAGCCGGAGGCCTCCGGGTCAGCAGAAGCTTCTACAGGTGCTGTGTCCATTGGAGTGGTGGCTTCGGGGGCGGAGGCAGCTGGCGGCTCTTGGACCGTCACCTCCGGCTCAGGCAAGTCCGGCTCTCCGGCCGACTTGGTTTTCTTCGCCCTCTTGGTGAGCTTTGCCTGGGCACTGAAAGGACAAAAAGATTAAACACAAAAAGGGTAAGTAAAGACAAGTAAAACATGAGATGTTGTCATTACCCAGGCACGGTCTTGAAATCCGGAAGACTCGACTGCATAGAGTCGCCCGAAGAAGGGGAGGTCTCCTGATAATTTGAGTCAAGGAATTGAGTGGCTGACGGATAACACCCGCCAACGGATGAAAAGGGTACAAGTGGGAAATCACCTCAGTTCGGCGCTTCCTCGATGCGTCAGGTAACCCGGAGGAGAGGTCGGTGTCCTTGTTGGTCCGGGTGTGACGCCGGCTCTCATGAACCTGTCGCTTCAAAATAAATTGAGGATCTTGATAAGCTAAAGGATGTGAAAAGCTTACTTTCCGGGTTACCCTTCGGACTTTCAGCCTTGGCAAGGGCTCCGAGTCGGAGGAAAGTGACATTACCTTTTCAACCACCGGGTTACTTGCGCCGGTGTCATCCTGTCAATGAACAAGTATTGATAAGGCAGATAACAGCAAACAACAAATATAGCAAGGACTTAAAAGCTCCGGGGTTACCTCTGGCTCGGAGCTGTCGCTTAATTGCATCAGCTCTGAAGCAGTAGGTCTGCTTCCTTTCTTGCGAGGGGCGGCTTTCTTGGCGGCTTTCTTCACCTTTCTGGCCTTCTTGGCCGCCTCATGGTCATATTTGACCCGCCAGAACTTGTCGTCAGCCTGAAAAATACAATGATGATTTCTTCAAACGATTTAGATGAAAGTTATATACGGAAGAAGATAGGATGATCGGATTGACGGCTTACCGCTGGGGCTGGGTTGGTCTTGCAGAAGGGGGCTAACCCGGTCCTTCCGCAGTCTGCCAGGCTCTCGTTTAAAAGAGCCTAGGTCATCTCCTCTGCAACGTCTTCGGGAAGATCATTGCGGTTGTGTCTCTGAGGGTTGTCCTTTCGGCCCGTGTACTCACACATTAAGCCGGGGCAGCGGCTCAACGGGATCACCCGCCACGAGATCCAGACCCGAACCAGATCGATTCCATTTAGACCATTGCCCAGAAGAGCCTTGATCTTGTTGATAGTGAGGAGCAGAGGCTGGCGCTCCGCCGGAGTCAGTTTGTCTGACAGTGGGTGTGTTGACTCCAGACGCGATGGGCGAAAGCCAGGCAGTGGACTTTCATCAGCCGGTGACGTGTCTTGGCAATAGAACCAAGTCATGTTCCAGTCCTTTCGGTGGCTCGGCGGCTCGGCATAAGGGAAAAGACAGTCTCTTCGCCGCTGAATGGAGATGCCACCTAGCTCTAGACTTGGCCTATTGGCGCACTCATTCTGGCGGTTTAAGTAGAAAAGCTCTCTGAAGAGCAGCAGACTGGGTTCTTCTCCAAGGTAAACCTCGCAGAACACTTGGAAGTTGCAGATATTGGACACTGAGTTGGGTCCAATGTCCTGGGGCCGCAGATCAAAGAAATTCAGAACATCTCTGAAAAACTTTGAGCCGGGCGGTGCAAAGCCCGGGCTCATATGATCCGCAAAAATCACTACCTCCCCGTCCTTTGGCTGTGGTCTCTCTTCTGACGGGTCAGGGGCACGGTAGGACATGATGTATTTCTTGGGCAGATAGCCGGACTTGACAAAATCTGCTAAAGTTTCATTGGTGACAGTGGACCTCATCCAGTTGCAAGTGATGGAGGCTTTAGGAGCCTTGGGAGGCATGGTGACTGTTGGAAACCTATGACACAGGGAAAAATATCCGGTTTAATGATGAGCCGGAGGAGACTTACAAAGTTAAGGTTTAAGGTGGCGGCTTATGGAGGGGACTAATGATATATGTCTAAGTGCATCGGGTTATCTAAGCCGCTGGTGTGCTTGAGGATAATTCAAACTGTCTACAGCCTTGTTATAAGTGAGCCGGAAAATTTTACGGCGCATGGCTTCCCATAAGTCGGAAGGTTCTACGGCGCGTGGTTTCTTTAAGCTGGAACTGTAAACCGCCGAGATTCAATGATTGCAATTTTTACTAAGTGTGGTAAAACAGGTTTCACACATCGCAGTAAAATTTTTGGATCAAAACAGTCGGGCAAAAGAAAAGTTTCTAGACCTAGAAACAGAGGCTAGAGAAGTTCTTGGGCTCGAACAAGGTTTTTATGCAGTAAAAAGAGAGCTGCTTGCATGTAAAATGGGTGCTAAACAGTCACCGCAACGGTTCAATGTAAGTCTAAGATCAAAAGGAGGCAGTAAAAATCAAATCTACCGAGGCCCGTGACGAACTACGAAGAACACGGACGAACTACTCGAGCCCTAGTGCGGATCTGCCCTATGGAGTGGCGAGGACTCACCGGAGCTGAAGAGGAGCGGAGGTAGCCGCCGTTTGTCTGGACCGAATCAGGGTGATGCAGCGGCCAAGGTTGACGAAGACCAGGGGCGCGACGGCGGCGGCAGTAGCAGAGCTCGGGCAGGGGAGCAGTGGCGCGAGGAAGAAGATGAGGGAGAGAGAAGTTGCTGAGAGCCCGTCGGGCCGACCTATTTATAAGGCAAGCTCATAAGTGGGCGCGAGAATCAAGGAGACCACGGCGTGGTTATCTCGCCACGAAACGCCTCGATTTTCGGGATGACAGTAAAGAAAAAGATCCGTTGCGGATCTGGCGGAGTAAAAAACGGGCTTAATGGGAGATGACATCATGGCGGATTATCCGGAGTCCGCAGGATGACGTCACGCCGGGTTATGGCCTTCACACAATTGTAAGCCGGAGGTTTTCTATCGAAGGAATGGAAGATTGACATGAGCCGGCTCAAATCAATCTGGGGCCTAATGTTGAGGATATAGACCTTAGAGTCACCCGCCAGGAGGGGCCGGGTTACTCATATGGTCATTGCCAGAAGCCCGGCGCCAAGCTTAGAGACGGTGGGCCAAAGATGGGCTTAAGACCCGGATATGGCTTAAGGCCCGTAGTTGCAATCTTTATTATGCTAGAAATTGTAGTGTAAGGCAAGAATAGTTGAGAGTCCGAGCCGGACACTCTTATGAGCCGGCCGGGACTCTGAGAGCTGCTGGGCGTCGGCCTCCCTATATAAAGGTCCGACCCGGCAGCGGTTTAGGGACAAGAACAATCTCATCGAAAGCCAGGCATAGCGGTTTAGCTCCCTGGTGATCGTAACCCTGATCAATACCACCTCAAACTGGATGTAGGCTTTTACCTTCACCGTAAGGGGCCGAACCAGTATAAACCCTCGTGTTCCTTGTCCCGCATTAACCCCTTCAAGCTTCCTAGCTGCGATGGCTCCACGACTAAGTCCTAGCTCGAGGACATCTGCCGTGACAATTCCACGACACTTTGTGTTTGCCCTAATAAGATAGCATCATGCATCTGTTCATTTGAGATGGGTGAAAGGGAATGGGGAGGAAGGGTGGAGAGGGAGGAAGGAGGAAGGAGGAGGGGTACCTGGGCGGGCGCGGCTGGTCGCCGGGTGGAGAGGGAGGAAGGAGGAAGGAGGAGGGGTACCTGGGCGGGCGCGGCTGGTCGCCGGGTGGCGGAGGACGGCAGGGGCAGGCGGGGTGTGGGCACGTCGGAGGAGGAGGAGGCCCTCGCTCGCCGGCTGCTGCAGGGGCCAGAGGAGGCCCTCGCTCGTCGGAGGGAGGAGGAGAGGAGAGGAGCGC